>NW_006256895.1:3886833-3988823 GCF_000478725.1 Eutrema salsugineum | reverse complement strand
CCGAGCCATTCATCGACGAAGCATAATAGCGAGCCATTTTTCGGCGAGGCTGTTTGAAAAAATCGCTGAGCCGTTCAAAAGATGAAGTTACTTTGACAAAGATAGCGCCGAGCTGTTTTCTACGATGTGGTGTTTACGTAGTGCCGAGCTATGTTTAGCGACGAGGTGTTTCAAGTTAAAAGATAATGCCGAGCTGTTTTGTTAAAGGCGAGGCGTGGCGCAGTCTGTGCTGCTTGATGAGATATCCTTGGGAAAGAGTGTACGCGAGGCAATTTGATAACGAGGATAGGGCGAACTTTTTTTCCCGGAGTTTCTTTTAAAATGACGAGGCATTTTTGTGAAAACTGTGTCAAGCCGAATAAACGACGAGGCGTTTTGTGAACATTGTGTTGAGCCGAATAAACGACGAAGTGTTTTGCGAAAACTGTGCCGAGCCGAATAAGCGACAAGGCGTTTTGCGAAAACTGTGATGAGCCAAATAAGCGACAAGGCATTTTGGGAAAACTGTGACGAGCCGAATAAACGACGAGGCGTTTTGCGAAAACTATGACGAGCCGAATAAATGACGAGGCGTTTTGCAAAAACTGTGCCGTTCTTAATGACAAGACGCCCATAGTGCTACGTTGCGCAGAAAGACTGATACTAAAGCTTTTCCAGAAAATACAATGCCGAGGCGTGTTAGATAGTGTCGGGGGAGAGTGTTACACCGACGCACGTGATCTAGAAATGGCTTGTTACTGGATTAAGTCAGGAGATGCCAAACCGACAAGGTCAAAAGATGCATAGACGACAAGGCAAGACAGTGCCTAGAAGATGAGCCGAGACGATGGCTAGGAGACAAGGCAGAGGATGCCTAGGCGACGAGGCAAGATGACACCTAGCCGACGAGCCGAGATGATGGCTAGGCGACAATGCAAGAGGATGCCTAGCTGCCGAGCCGAGTTAACGGCTAGGCGACAAGGCAAGAGGATGCCTAGACGACGAGATAAGATGATGCCTAGGTGACGAGGCAAGATGACGCCTAGCCGACGAGCAGAGATGATGGCTAGGCGACAATTCAAGAGAATGCCTAGCTGCGAGCCGAGTTAACGGCTAGGCGACAAGGCAAGAGGATGCCTAGGCGACGAGGTAAGATGATGCCTAGGCGACGAGCCGATGATCGCTAGACGATGATACAAGATGACACCTAGCCGAAGAGGTAAGATGATGCCTAGGCGACGAGCCAAGATGACGCCTAGCCGACGAGCCGAGATGATGGCTAGGCGACAATGCAAGAGGATGCCTAGCTGCCGAGTCGAGTTAACGGCTAGGCGACAAGGCAAGAGGATGCCTAGGCGACGAGGTAAGATGATGCCTAAGCGACGAGCCGATGATCGCTAGACGATGATACGACACCTAGCCGAAGAGGTAAGATGATGCCTAGGCGACGAGCCAAGATGACGCCTAGCCGACGAGCCGAGATGATGGCTAGGCGATAATGCAAGAGGATGCCTAGCTGCCGAGCCGAGTTCACGGCTAGGCGACAAGGCAAGAGGATGCCTAGGCGACAAGGTAAAATTATGCCTAGGCGACGAGCCAAGATGACGCCTAGCCGACGAGCCGAGATGATGGCTAGGCGACAATGCAAGAGGATGCCTAGCTGCCGAGCCGAGTTAACGGCTAAGCGACAAGGCAAGAGGATGCCTAGGTGACGAGCCGCGATGATAATGCATAGGCGACGAGGCGTCTTCGTTTAGATGACGCCGAGCCGTGTTTAGCGATAACGACAAGGCAATTTTCATTGGCAATGCCGAGCCGTGTTTAATGATAACGATGAGGCGATTTTCATTGGCAATGTCGAGCCGTGTTTAATGATAACGACGAGGCGTTTTCATTAGATGATGCCGAGCCGTGTACAACGACAAGGTGTTTTTCATTGGACGATCTCGAGCCGTGTTTAATGATAACGACGAGGCGTTTTTATTATATGATGCCGAGCCGTGTATAACGACGAGGCGTTTTGTTTTTTCTTAACCAAAGATGATTTCGGGCCGTTCATTGAGATTTATCCATTCTATCACTGAGAGAGGTCCTCATTGAGGTGAGCTGTTTTAGATTGTTTCGAGAAAGAATTTCCGACTAACGCCTAAGTATTTTTCAAGTAAGTGATTTGTTTTATAGGCCTTGTTCTCTTTGAGAGACTGATCGTTCGTGAGGAAAAGTCGGGCGTTGCAGCCAAAGTGTTTAGCTTGAGCCTGTTTTTTTCTTGCCGAGGCGTTAGCCCAGGGTTTCTCATTGACGAGGCAAAAGTTCAAGAGGATATAGTGTTCTCTTTGGCATATGACTATAGACCGGCGTTCCCGAGAGGGTGAGTGTGTTTTTCCGGGTTTTAAGAATTCACTTTGGTTTTAGAGAAAGTGATGTAGTCTCGACTTATAATCTCGTGTGAGATAGTGAACTGTTGTGACCGATACGTTTTTGGTCTGAAATTTGTATATCGCGCTTAATTTGTATCCATAGAGGATGTAACTTGCACCCTCGTCCTAGGAAAGGTGGTAAAAGTTTGTTTAGAGAACTTTGTATTTGTTGTCCCGTTATGGCCAGCAACGAGACGAGGCGTACGGTGTTTGGATACCAAAGTAGAACTTTGCCGAAGCAATGCAAAATCAATGAAAATAAAGTTCTTTGTAAAACAAGTAAAATGTTTAGCCGACGTAAAACAAGTGAATAAAAGACTAGCCGAAGTGAAAGCAAGTGAACGAAAAAAAACAAAGTGAAATAAATCTAGAGATACCTGACTTGACGAGCTAAAAATTTAAGAAATGGTGTAAGTATGGTGTATATGTACCTACTCCCCCCCCCCCCCCCATTTAAAAATGGGGACAGCTGAACCCGTCCGAGGACGGGCTGCCTACGTACCCTTTGCAGGGATCAAGCTGTTCCGTAATTCATGCTGGTCGTGGGGCATCCTTAGTGATAGTATTTCTTCAGATCTGCAGTTAAAATCGAGCTCCGGATTGCTGCATTTGTCGCTTTGTACTGATCGATGCAAAACGTCCTGAATTGTTTGCGGTGTGTTCAGCGCCATCTCCCTTCGAAACTCTGATTTGTACCATAGAGATCGCTTTAGGGCTTCAAGGGCGGCCTTGTCACTTATTCCTTCTACTTTGGACACAACAGCTTTGAACCTTGCCATGTAATCCTGAAGCGGTTCGTTAGGTCCTTGAGATAATGTCCATAGATCGGCGTCGGATGTGCCTCGGTTCATGAACATCGAGTACTGCTTCAAGAACAAGGCAGAGAGCTGCTGGAAGCTGTTGATCGAATTACGTTCTTGCCTTGAGAACCATTCTAGTGCGGGCCCTTTGAGATGCTCTACAACAGCAGACAATAACCGGCGTCTTTTTCTTGTTTGGTCTGGTTGGCAGAGTTCCTCGTGAAGGCTCGTCCCATTGCTATGCTGAACACCGTGATATGAGCTTTCGGGTCGGTGGTTCCTTCATAGAAAGGGATCCTGACTTTTCCGGGTTCGGGGATCCTAGCCTCTATGATCCTCGTCGTGAATGGGGTTCTTTGGGTTTCCTCGAGCATTCGATTAATCTCCGGCGCGGCACTTGTCGCATTATGCACTTCAGATTTCATGGCGCGTATCTCTGCCACTGTCTGAGACATTGAGGCTCGCAACTCTTCGATCTCCAAGGTCTGCGCGCAGGTCGTTCTCCTAGGTGGGTGAGGTCGCTCCTGGTCTTCTCTCCTCGGCTCGTCTTCGAACTCTGCCTGCTCGACCCATTGCAGATTTTTCTCTTCCTCGGTTGGGTCGTTACCGCGAATCGGGTCGGCGACTTCGTCAACTTGAATGCCATTTAGTGCCGAGGCGAGCTCTTCTTGACTTATCCGCCGAGCCGAGCTATTTTGTTGCGAGTTCCTGGTTCTGTCGCTCTGCTGGGCGTCCACATCGATCACGTCGTTCTCCTCCTCATCGCCTCGTCGCCTTGAATTCTGATGAAGCGGGGGCGGCTCGGTCATGTTGACTCGGGTAGCTGCGGGAGTTTGTTCTCCGAGGGGACAAAACATTAACGGAGCCATGGGATTTCTTATGCCGCTACCGGTGCTCATGCAGGTGTCGAGAAATCAAAGCGTCTCCTGACTCTATCTGTCGGATCGGAGATCTTGGCTCTCCAAGTTGGGTGCCGTCTTTTGGCCGTCATTGCGTCAAGTCTCCCCGTAATCGCCTCGTTCCTCTTGTCATGCTCGTCAATTTTCTTCATCAACGTGGCCATCATGTTCCGCATCTCCTCCTGGGCTTCGGTGGTTGTCGTTGTCGTGCTTGCTGGTGGAGCGTCTTTCTTCGCGCCGTTGTTGTTGTTGTCATCTCCGGATGCGTCGGTTGCCATGTTCTTTGGATCTTTAGCTCTTGACGATATTGTGTAAGAAAATTTCGAGTCCCCACAGACGGCGCCAAATTGTGTGAGCCAAAACTCACACAACCAAAAATTTGTTAAGGAAAACTTAAGGGATCCGAGATTTCTAGGGTTTATCGCAAGAACATTAAGATCAAAAGAAAGTTTTTGCTGAAAAGTGTTTAAGTCTTATTGCTCTCGAGTTGTGAAAAAATTACATCATGAATTGTTTACAGCGACTATTTATATAGAGTCTATGAACCTTCTAGCCGAGAATCTCAGAAAAGATTTTCGGAATATTTCCTTATCGTTTCGTGCGGCCGCCGCCATAGCACTTTGCCTAGGGTTTTGATGGGCCTAGGTCCTTTACGATCTTGGCTCATCTCATTGAAGAAGGACTGGCTCGGCCCAACACGAAGAAAAGCGGCTCGGCCCATTCTTCCTCTTTCTCAGCTCGACCCACTCTTTGTTCTTCTCGCGGCTTGGCCCATTTATCTTCTTCCATGGCTCAGCCCACTCGTCTTGGTGAGCACAGCTCGGCCCACTTGTTTTGTGGGACGGCTTGGCCCATATTCGGCGGGTAGCTGTTCCTTCTTGCCAAATCGGTTTTCTCCAGTACTTAGTCATTTTTGAGATGGTTTTATCCGCTTGGGGTGAAACCGACCCCAACACAATGCAATTCCGAACCTAATCCAACCCAGCTCATTTTTAAAAATTTCCCGGTTCCCAGTTCTGTAACCATCAAGCAAAGGTAAGTTCCCGTAAGCTTTTGAATTCCCAAAAATTTCCCTTTTTGGCCATAAAAACAGTTTTTAAATGAAAGAAATGAAAAATTTAGATCAAAATCTCTTTTTCTTCTTCTCTTCCAAAAGACTTGGAGATTTAGGAGATATAACAACTTTTTCAATTCTTAAGCTTATTATGAGATTTTTGGCCAAACTTCACTTTTTCAAAGTAGATTTCAACTCTCTAACCATCTCTCCCTAGGGTTAGCAGGTCGCAAATACTAAGTTTTAAATTTATAAAAACCCTAGTATACTGCAATTGGACAGTCGTGCGGTGTAGTACTTCAGGTGTCGATGTACATGGAGGATGTCTATTCTGCAAAAATTTCAAACTGTGATAAGTAAGTGAAATAATAAATGATAACACCAGATTTTGACCAAATTTATGGATCACTTTCAGTATCTTATGCAGGTGTTTTCAATCAGTTTTAAAGGTTTTATAAGTGTTTTCCATGTTTTGGAGTTTTAAAAAAAATTTCAGATTACTTAGACAAAAACAATGCAAATTGGAGGAAAAATCCACTTTTGACCAATTTCGGACTGTCAGAAGTTTTATATCCGATGAAGACCTTCCCACTGTCCGATCAAGCTCAAATTTGGACACAAGATAGCTGAGACAACCAGATTTCTAATGCACTTGGATTGGACGCAATCCAACGATTGGATCATAGGTTAATTCCAATTTACTAAAGACATGTTCTGCAGTCTTGCGAAAGAAGCAAGAGAAGGAATGAAGTTTGGACATCATAGGCCAACCACCGCGGTCCAGGAGCTCGTGACAGCAGTGTACACTCTCCTGGCTACGCCTCAGAACCTCCACCCACGGTGAACCCACATTTACCACCGTTGGAGAGCCCAATTCTGCGACAAGCCCATTTTTGGCCTAATGGCCCGTTTTCAAGCCCAACTAATTCTCTCTTCAAAGAAAGCCCTAAGGACGACCAGAAATATTAATGTTGGGTTTTAGATAATCTCTCTAACCCAGATCTTTGGCATTTCATCCACCCGAAAAGTGTTTGATGAAATGCCTGAACCAGCTATTATAGAGGTTTATGCATTAATGCCATGGGAATGTTTGTTATATATATAAATGACATTTTAGGATTGATTATTAATGCTGTCATATTGTTATGTCTCCAATGATGATTGGGTATGAGTAATCATCTGATTTGTGTTTTGATGCTTGGGAAAGATTAAAACTTGCTTTGAATCCTAAGTTGCTTGAATCATATTTCATATTGTCATTAGCACCTTGATTGATCACTAATGCACCTTAGCCAACTATCATGTCTAGAGCTCCATGATTCCATCATATTCATATCATCATCATCTTGATATTGTTTGTTTGTTTTGTTTGATAATTGTCTAGACTAGTTTATTTGCAATTTCATCACTTGTTACAAAACCAACTCATTTGCTTGCTTGGATTAAGGCTGCATTCATGCATTCTGGTATCTAGATATCACACATTGGATTTGACACCCCTTATACTGCAAAGACATTGGGAACTGAACCCACAAGAACTGAAAAAGATCTTGTTTCAATTTGTTTCAATTTGGCGTGTTTGCCATTGTGTGATTACATCTAGTATTGATCTTTGAATTCATCATGAGATTAAGCATTTTTCTTTTGTTTTACTGATAATCCATTTGAGTTCTGTTTTTGAAGTTTCAGGCTTATGAACCACAGGCCTAGAACAAGAAGCAGAAGTTGTGATCCATTAGAGCCCTTCATTGACAACATACAGCTGCTTGATAGAAGAGGTAGAAGGGCAAGAGAGAGTGCATAAAATCTTCAGCCGCTGGGTATGGATCAGCAAGGGGATCAAGCAGAACACCAGGCTCAGGTTAACCAGAACAAGGTGGCCAGAAATGAGGCACAAGCTTTTGTGAACCAAAACATTGCTGCAAGGAATGAGCACCAGGCTCAGGTCAACCAGAACCAGGCGGCTGAAATGAGCATCAGGCTCACGTGAACCAGGAAAACCAACACCAGCAAAGGCATCACCAGCCTCAAGTGCAGAATCCGATTTTTGTGAGTGCTAATGACAGAACAAATGCTCACCAGAATAGGCAAGCTATCCAGGGTCCACCTTTTGAGAACAACAATTTTGAAATCAAAGCCTCACTTCTCAATATGGTCCAGATTTCCAAGTTCCATGGCTTGCCTATGGAAGACCCCCTAGACCACCTTGATAACTTTGACAGGGTCTGCAACCTTACAAAGATCAATGGTGTGTCTGAGGATGATTTCAAGCTGAGACACTTTCCATTTAGTCTGGGAGACAAAGCACACCAATGGGAGAAGAATTTGCCTAGAGGTTCTATTAATGCAAGCTGGATTTCCTTTTAAAGTTATTTTCAAATTCAAGAACAGCCAAGCTCAGGAATCAGATCTCTTCCTTCACCCAACACAACATTGAGACACTTGGTGAAACCTGGGAGAGATTCAGAAGCTATACAAACCAGTGCCCTCCCTATGGATTCTCAGAAGCTTCTTTACTTAGCACTCTATACAGAGGTGCTCTTTCCAAGTTCAGGAATCAACTAGACACTGCATCCAATGGCAACTTCTTAGCAAAAGAGATCATTGCTGCCATGGAGTTAGTTGAGAACTTTGCCATGAGCAATGACACTTATGGAGAGAAGTATGACAGAGCTAATAGAGGAGAAGACTCTAGGGAGGAGCAAAGAATGAGAAAGGATATCAAGGAGCTGCAAAGCAAGTTAGACAAGGTCTTAGCTGCTACTCAAAAGCCTGTAAACTATGTTGGTGAAATTGATGGGCAAGCTCAATGTTTTGAGAATGTAAATGAAGATGGTTTGACTCAGGAGGAGCTCCACTTCATTGGGAACCAGAACAAGTTCAACAGGTTCAACAATTACAATCAGAACCTGAGCTATAGAAACCAAAATGTTGCCAACCCTGGAGACCAAGTGTATCCTCCTCAGCAAGTTCAGACTCAGGGTTATGTTCCAAAGAATCAGTTCCAAGGAAATTACCAAGGGCAGCAAGCTTTTTAACAACCAGGAGTTCAGAACCAAGGAAATAGCTTCCCAAATCAAGTCAGTTTCCAGCAACAGAAGTCGTACCCTCCAACATTTGGACAGCCACAGGTTCAACATGGTACTTCTCAGCAGCAGGGTCTAGACATCAGTGGAGTTCTACAACAGCATCTACAAGGACAACAAAAACTGAATACTCAAAACAGTGAACTCAGTTCCAAGATAGAGATACTAGAAACCCGAATAAAGACTCTTCAAAAGAACAAAGGCATCTCCACCTCTGAATCTCAAAGCTCTCTGCCAGGCAAAGTTGTTACAAACGCCAAAGAGTATTGCAATGCCATATACTCAAGTGATGAGAACACTGCTGCTGTTCAGGAAATTGAATATCTTCTTTATGGAAAAGTCTCTAATGAGTTCAACTCCAACACTGAGGATGAGGACGCCATTATAGAAGACTCCGAGAACCTGTTCTATGATCACAATGAGGACATTGAGAAAGAAGGTAGGGAGGCAGCCTATATTGTTCAGAAATGGAATGATTTTGTATCTATTGAAACAAAGGGACTACAAGTTGATCAAGCAAAGCCAATAGAGAGAGTCTCTAGTCTTGATTCAACAATGGTGAAGCCTACTGATAACACCGTATTTTGACCACTATGGATCGTTTTGAAATATTTTTCTTATGTTTTTATTACTTTAAAGTGTTTTTATTATGTTTTTCTAGTATTTGTAGTTTCAAGATTCTTTTTAGGAAACTTATGTAAAACCTTAACAAAATGGATAGAAGACCAGATTTTCAGCTCAGAGTCAAACCGCTGCAGCACGTGCTCACTATCAGCCATCAGCTTCCACCGACCATACTTCATCATCTACATCATCACGTACACAGGCTGACCTGGATCACAGAGTTGAGAGACAGGGACGACGTTTTGAGCGCGTCGTCACCTTCCTATAAAAGCAGCACCAGTTCGAGGCAGACACATCAGAGGAACAGTGATTGATCAGCATTTCATCGTCATTTCACCACCATCACGGTTCTATCATCATTTTCTTTTCTTTTTTTTTATTTTAGACTATCTCGCTTTTATTCACCATCTTCTCACCAACTTTTTTTCACACTGGGGGCAGTGTGATTTAAGTCTGGAAGAGGATGTCTATCCGTACTAATCATTTTCTTGCTTTGTTTTTAAATTTCAAGTACTTTTTAAATTTTAATATGTAACCTATGCGACCTTTAGTATTTTTCAGGAATGTTTGACACAAAATTATGATGATTTAGACCTGCACGCTTCTACACTACGCATGATAGCTCATTTATGGTTAGCACTAAACTAGGCGGTAGCTAAAGTACTTGCATTACGAACTCCCACCAGAGGATTTCTATTCATGGAGATTCTTTCTGACAGGATATACTAGCTCATTTCATTTGACCTTAATATTGATATCTAATTTTCTCATCATTGATTATAGGCAGGCATCGAGATATACATCTAGGACGTTTTTTTCCTCATTTTACCACTATTTGTCGTCCTAGATGGCCAGTTCATCTTTATCTGGTACCATACCCTAAACCCAAACCCCTTGTTTTCAAACCTCATGCATTCTTTCTTTAGTTTATATCAGCAGATATATGCAAGTCGGAGAGAAGAGGAACGATGCAGCTTTCAGTAACTCAAAAGAAAGAGAATTGGGAAGGAGGAGTATCAGAAACCTTATCAAGGTTTATATTGCCTCAGAGAACTCATTCTTATTGGTAATTTCGTGCTCTCTATGACTCTATATATAAAGGTGTTTCCCCTTTTAAAAAAAAAAATTAAAGGAAAGGAAACAAAAAGTCTAATGAGTCTTAGATTGTCAAAATTATTTGGAGCAAAGGCAACCACTATTCATTTATGGAGCTATGGTTTTGAAAGATAGACAAAAATCTAAGTCTGGGGGAGTTAAGAGAGAACCTGAGGAAGAAGACAAGATATTCATTGCAAGAAGAAAGTGACTGGAAACTGTGGATATCAACAGTTTCACTCTGTCTTGCGGTTTTGCATAATATATTGCATCCTCCAGATCTTCAGGTAACCCATAAACACTTTAAGCCTTACCCCTAAAATGAACCCTTTTGCTACCTAGCCTAGATCGCCTTGCTTATACTTTCTTTGATGAGACCCACCAAAATTTTAAATAAATGTTAAGAGCTAGTTGACTGGAAGTTAAATCTAAGTGCAATAAATTTCCGCATGACGGATTAACGGACTAGTTACACCCGTATTTTTAGTGAGAATTTCCTAGGCTATTCCCGATTGATGCATAATGATTGATATTAGTCTAGAAGTTCCTGCGTTTTCAAACCTCTCACCGAGATTTGGTCTTTTTTTGTTATTCTAAAGCTTTGATTGGTAATCTTGCGGAATAGGGGAATGGCGGTAAAAATCTTGCATGCGGAATAGATTAAGCTACTTATAAGTCGCTTTTCTGCGGAATAACTTTTCCTTTGTATTTTCTTTAAGCAAAAACGCAGACTACGTTTTTGAGTGTATTTTCTCATTCCGCAAATTATTGTTGATTGGCAAATAACCTGCGGAATTGTGTTTAAAAACGCAATTCCACCATTCCACAGGTTACCAATCAAAGCCTAAGTTTGGGAGAATTGATAACACCGGATTTTGACCATTTTTATAGATCACTTTAGTATCTTTTGCAGGTGTTTTACTCAATTTTCAAAGGTTTTCAAAGGATTTCTATGTTTTCGGATTTTAAAAGACTTTTCAGGTAATCTGGGATAAAGAGGTGCAAATTAGAACATAAAGACTCTTTAGACCGTCAGAACTCTCATGGAGAGACGAAGACCTTCTCACCGTCTGATCACCCTCAAAATTGGACAACTAATAAAAGACTCAACCAGCTTTCAAATGTACTTGGTTTCAAGACATTCCAACGGTTGGATCTCAAGATATTCCATTCGCCCCGTAGACATTCGAAGACGGTTGGCAGCCCACACAACCGCGGCCAGCAGCCCATCCACCGTGGCCTGAGCCACGCGACCACGGCCAAGCCTTCATTCCCCATGGTTACACCTCACGCGACCGCGACCAGGCATCTCTGACTTAAAAAGCCCATTTCTGAAGCCCAAGTCATTTCCCAGCCTCAATTCTGGAACCCTAGAGATCCTAGAGTATTGAAGATTATAAATACTTGTCATTTAGGTTGTTTTTAGACATCACCTTTCATACTTTTACAGAAACCCTTTTTCCAGCCGTTTTATGCGATTTTTAGAGAAGATTGTTCAACTCTGAGTTCATCAATAGAGAAGCTTTCTTTCATCTCTTTTCATTACTGTTTTTGATTTCTTTCATTAAAACCAATGATGATGTCAACCTCAGCCATGTCTGAGTTGATCCCGACCTCAGCCATGTTTCGGGACTCTCATAATCGATTAAGACATCTAGGTTTTTAGATCTGGGATTTTAACTATGTTCTCTGTTTATTCTCGTCTTTAATGCATGTATGCTTGATTGATCACCTTGTATATCATCTAGATAGTTAGTTTTGCGAAAGTGTTCCGACCTAAAATGAAACATGCAATTTTCCCGTAGGAGTGGAAACCTACCTGCAGCGAAATCGGGAGTACTGACGAGTCCTGTGCAGCTCTTGCGTTTTCTCCCCTCCAGGGCCAGAGTGGAAACCTACTGGTCAGGATTGCGAGAAACAGTTGGTTATGATCACGACGGTGATGTAGTCATACCGTCAACCTCTGGCTCTAAAACCCTAATATTTCGATATCCATCAATCCCAATCTAAAATCCATAGTGTTGAAACCGATTATGATCCCTGTAGAGTTCCCGAAAGTCCAGCGTTTTTAGTCAAAGTTTACAAACCAATCAATATTTACTTGTTTCTTTAGATCTGCATTTTATTTGCCTTAGTTCAATTTTCTGCTTGTTTCATTTGCTTCCATTCGATTTCCTACTTGCTTTCTAGGATAGATTTATTTGCTTTCTTTAGTTTTAGTTTAATCCATGACAAACAACCAACCCCTAAAACCGATTTAGTCTACACATAAACTTAGAAACCGTAGAAAAATACTAGGCACACAAATCCATGTGGATTTGATCCCTAAGTACTACAACTGATTAGATGTGCACTTGTGGCTTTCATTTGTTTTTATTAAGGGTAAAACTTGTTCCCTCACCTCGTAGCACATCAGTCATTAGCTCCTTAGTTAGACCCTGATGCACCCTAGCCAACTATCATGTCTAGAACTCTATGTTTCACCATATTCATATCATCTTAATCATTTGCTGTCTTTGTTTATTTGTTTGTTTAAGTCTTTAATCTTATTTAATTGCAATTCTGCCACTTGTTTGAAACTAAACCATCTTGTTTTGCTTGGATTGAGAACTGATTACATAGTCTAGTGTACTAAACTCACACCTTGGATTGATAACCTTTTGTGCTAACAGATAAAAGGGATTGATATATACCCAAAGAACATCAAAAACTCTAGCTATCAATTGGCGTCGTTACCAAAGTGTGGAAGATTTAGCATTAGTGTTTGGTCTGTTTTTGAGATCAAGTCTTTTTTGTTTTACTGCTAAAACTGTTTAGTTTTTTCTTTGATGTTTCAGACTTATGAACCACAGGCCTAGCACAAGAAGCAGAAGTTGTGATCCATTAGAGCCCTTCATTGACAATATTTATCTTCTTGATAGAAGAGGTAGAAGAGCAAGAGAGAGAAAGGAACATCTTCAGCGGCTGGGTATGGATCAGCAAGGGATCAAGCAGAGCACCAGGCTCAGGTTAACCAAAACCAGGCGGCTAGAAATGAGCAACATACTTTTGTGAACCAAAACAGTACTGCAAGGAATGAGCACCAGGCTCAGGTTCAGCAAAACCAGGCGGCTAGAAATGAGCATCAGGCTCATCTGAACCAGGAGAACCAACACCAGCAAAGGCATCACCAGCCTCAAGTGAGGAATCTGATTCTTATGGGTGCCAATGACAGTGCCAATGCTCACCAGAATAGGCAGGGTGTCCAAGCTCTAGCTTTGGAGAACAACAACTTTGAAGTTAAAGCATCACTTCTCAACATGGTGCAGAACTCAAAGTTTCATGGCTTACCCATGGAAAATCCCCTAGATCACCTTGATAACTTTGACAGGGTCTGCAACCTTACAAAGATCAATGGTGTATCTGAAAATGGCTTTCAAGCTGAGACTCTTCCCATTCAGTTTGGGAGACAAAGCATGCCACTGGGAGAAGAATTTGCCACGGGATTCTATTCAGACATGGGAGCAATGTAAGCAGGATTTCCTCTCAAAGTTATTTTCAAATTCAAGAACATCCAAGCTCAGGAAACAGATCTCTTCCTTCACCCAACATAACAATGAGACATTTGGTGAAGCTTGGGAAAGATTCAGGAGCTACACTAATCAGTGCCCTCACCATGGATTCTCAGAAGCTTCATTACTTAGCACTCTTTATAGAGGTGCTCTTCCCAAGATCAGGAACCAACTAGACACTGCCTCCAATGGGAACTTCTTAGCAAAGAAGATCACTGCAGTCATGGAGCTAGTTGAGAATTTGGTAATGAGCAATGATACTTATGGGGAGGAATATGGGGAGGAATATGATAGGTGCATTAGAGGAGATGGCTCTAGTGAGGAGAAAAGAATGAGAAAGGATATCAAGGAGCTGCAGAGTAAGCTTGACAAGGTCTTAGTTGCTACTCAGAAACCTCTTCATTTTGTTGGTGAATTTAATGAGCAAGCTCAATGTTTTGAGAATATGAATGAAGAAGGTTTCAGTCAGGAGGAGCTCAACTACATTGGGAATGAACAAGTTCAACAGGTTCAACAACTACAATCAGACCTGAGCTACAGAAATCCCAATGTGGCAAATCCTTGTGACCAAGTATATCCTTCTCAGCAAGCTCTACCTCAAGGATCTGTTCCTAAGAATCAGTTTCAAGGGAATGACCATGGGAAACAGCAGTATGTTCAGCAGCCTATTCAGAGCCAAGGGGACAAGTTTCCTCCAGGGTTTGATCAACAGCAGCAGCAGAGTCCTACACAGAAACAAGGTCTAGACACCAGTGAGGTCCTACAACAGCTACTGCAGGGTCAACAGTTGGTACAACACAGCTGTAGTGATCTCTGCTCCAAATATGAGTCACTACAGAATCAGATCAAAGATCAATAGCAGAACCAGCCTTCTTCTTCATCTAGAGGACAAGGAACACTTCCAGGAAAACCTGAAACAAACCCCAATTATGCATATAACAAACATTCTCATGGCATTAATGCATAAACCTCTATAATAGCTGGTTCAAGCATTTCATCAAACACCTTTTGGGTGGATGATATGCCTAAGATCTGGGTTAGAGAGATCATCTAAAACCCAGCACTAAGATCAGCTATTTAGAGAAATGAAAACATAAATCTAGTCCTAAGCACCCTAATCTAACACTTTTGCACCTTAACCTATATATCTAGAACTCCATTAAAGGAAACTACTCACTAATTATGATTAACACACTTAATCCTTTACAAGATGTGATGTAATCATGATTAGAAGCTTTGAATGATGAGAAGAGATGATAAGATGTCAAGAAACAACTTTAAATCTGATTAAACTAAAGAAGAATCTTCACAAATGATTGTTTTTGCTTAAAAGAGACAAAAGAGGATAAAAGGTGTCTAGGGTTTTTCACCCCAAAATGTATTTATAGGTGGAATATCGGACCGGGTCAGCCCAGGACAAACCTGGCTTTGTTGGGTCAAAAAAGTGTGCCTCGAGGTAAGGTCCCAGTTCCCATGTCAAGGCATGCATGTCGAGGCAGTTAAATCTTGATTTTCATTCAAGAATGTGTACTTGCCTCGTGTTGATTCTTCTTGAGGCTTATATGTCGAGCCAGGTTTGTTCTTGCTCAGGAAATGTTAAGAGAGGAGGCCTCGGGTTCAGGTAGGTCGAAGCCAAAGGTTGAGGTCTTAAAAATTTGGTTTAGAATCTTGCCTCTGTCTAAAAACCATGTCGAGGGGTGAACTCGAGGTTTTGCCATGTTGTTTCGGGATTAGGCCTCAGGTCAGTGTAAGCCGAGGCATCCAAGTCGAGGCTGGCAATGCAGAGATGCCTCGGGTGAATGTAAGCCCAGGCATACAAGTTGAGGCCGATCTTGACACTTAGCATAATCCAGAACCAAACAGATGATGAGATCCTTTGCTTGATACTTAGTTATTTGGAGAAGAGGATTGCTGAACGGGTCTGCCTCGGGTTCATCAGGTCGAGGCCTTCACGTCGTGGCATGCCTAAAGGATGTTGAGAATCCATGCCTCGAGTTGAATTGAGTCTAGGAATTGCTGTTGTCTTTCACTTGTACACAAACAGCTCCATTGCTTCTGATAGGCCTCAGAATTGCTCGTCTTTTGAAAGCGCGTTGATCCGGAGTTTTAAATTTATAAAACCCTAATGTCTGAAAGTGGACAGATGTACATTTTAGGACTTAGGGTGTCAATCCACAAGGAAGATGTTTAATCTGCAAGGAAACACCAAATTAGGAGAGTAAGCAAAGTTATAAACTCATGGGGGTTTTGGAGTTTTTGGTTATGGATCCTAAACTAAACCTAATCTAATATTTACGGGAAATAAAATGCAATGCAAATGAGTTGCTAAAAGAATATCTCAAGGGTGTTCAACTCAAATTATAGACTCTAGACTCATAGTGGGCGATTTAGACTTCTCTGGTGTACTCTAATCGATGTCAAAGCATTTCCAATTAGCTTCCAGGTGATTTATCTTCTTCTATCTTCTGGGATCTACATGGAACTGGAATAAACATATGTATGATTAACAAACTCTCACCATCTTAATCAACTAATCACTCGAATCTGACAATTAACTCTCGCTCTCATGCCAGAAATACGATCATGCATTAAACATTGAATTCACTTGCTCATAGCTTCTCTACAGGTAGTTCTCAACTCCTATAGCGACTATGTTCTTCTGAAGCTGGGTATGGATGATCTGATACAGCACTCTCGTGGCTCTGATCGATCCTAGGCTCAGAGAATAGGTCATGAATCTACTCTCATGCAATATGAACAACATAGAAGAGATGAAATCCAGAATATGGTTTAGAAACTTAGAAATCCTAATTGAACATGTATGCCTATCGATGACTCTTCAGAAACTTGACTCTTTGGGACTACTCTAACATGATGCAATGAATGATAAAAGACATGAAAGAATGCATAAGATGAAACAAAAACGTTAATTAGATAAAAAAGGAGAAAGAACAATGGATCCAGGGAAGAAAACCTTTCTCCATCGCCTAATCCTAGAAAAGAAAAGTTTGGTGGCTCAAAATCTCATTACAGGAGCACACACCCGTTTAGGGCTGCAAAGAAATGTATTTATAGGTCATGAGGTCTTCCAGGTCTCATTTAGGGCTTCTCTGAAGAGGAATGGCGAAATGGGCTTTGATGTTGGGCCTTGTGGCTCGGCATAGGTCTATCGGGGGTGAGTGTCTTCTGGGGCAGGTAAAACACTTTTTTGCCGCGGGTGAGAGTCTTCCGGGACTGGTGAATTTGGTCAATTTGCTCTTCATGTATCTTTTGATTGTACCGTTGGATCTTACTGATGTAAAGTGCTATAGAAAGCTGGTTGTCTCCTCTTGAATGTCTCTATATTTGATCTGGATCGGACGGTGAGAAATTCTTCATTTAAGGCTGAACTTCTGACGGTCTAACTCTGAGCTAAAAATGTGGATTTCTCCCATTTTTCCATCTTTTCCCTAAGTTTCCTGAAAAGATCCTTGAAACTACAAATATAGAAAAACATAATAAAAGTTGCTAAAACTGATCAAAACCTTTGAAAAATCATTTGAAATCAATGGTGAAAATGGGTACAAATACGATGTTATCAACTCCCCCAGACTTAGACTTTGTTTTTCCTCAAACAAAACAAGATCCAATCTGGAAAAAATATCATCAACAGAAATCATTGGGAACTCAAAAATATCAGCAACCATACATCTAGACCTTGATTGTGGACAATGTAAACTAGATCAAGTCTAGAAAAATCTCACCAAAATACAAACATCACTAATCTGTTAATTTCTCATGCGAAAATCCACACACTTAGAACTAACTTCCGGTCAACTATCTCTTAACATTCAGTAAAGGTTTCAGTGATTCTCATCAAAAGAATTTTAAACAACGCATTCAAGGCTAGGTATTAAAAGGCTTTTTAGTGGTGAGGCTCGATGTGTTTAGGGTTATCTTTTTCTGGAGAGACAGGATATTATGCAAAACAGAAATAGAGGATGGACCTGTTGATGCCCACAGTTTTCAGTCACATTTTTCTTGTTTTAAGATTTTTGATCTTCTTTCTTCAGGTTCTCCTTATAACTCCCCCAGACTTGGATTTTTGTCGAGGTTGTGAATCCATAACTCCTTAAGTGAATACCTATTTCCTTTGCTCAAATGATTTCGGCTTCTAAGACTATTTAGGCTCTTGGTTTCCTTTCCTTTCTTTCTTTTTCTCTTTTTTTGTTTTTGTTTTTTTTGGAAAAGGAAACCGCCTTTTGACTTAGTGTTTTAGGGAGGACGAAAATTACCTTTAAGAATAAGCTTTCTGAAGCATCATGAGGCTTGCTGAGATTGTATTGTACACTTCCTACCCGGTTTCATTCAGTCCTTCTCTTGAGTGACTGAAAACTATGTTATTCCTTCCTCTCCGGCGTTTTTGCACATATCTGTCGACATAAACTTAAGAGAGAATGCTGATGCGGTGCGGGCCTAGGGTTATTTTTCTTTTACAATCCCATTGGTCCTCAAAAAGTTTTAAATTTATAAAACCCTAGTGTCTGCAAGTGCACAGATGTACGTTGTAGGACTTAGGGTGTCGATCCACAGGAAAGATGTCTAATCTGCAAGAAACAACAAACTGGGAAAGTAAGCAAAGTCATAAACTCATGGGATATTGGGGTTTTTTGGTTAAGAATCCTAAACTAAACCTAATTTAATATTCACAAGAAATAAGATGCAATGCAAAATGAACTGTTAAAAGAATATCTCAAGCATATCGACTCAAACTATAGACTCTAAACTCATAGGTGGCGATTTAGACTTCTCCGGTTTACTATAATCGATGTCAAAGCATTTCCAATTAGCCTCCGGGCGATTTATCTTCATCTGTTTATGATTAACCAACTCTCGCCATCTTAATCAACTAATCACTCAGATATGACAATTAACTCTCGCTCTCATGCCAGAACTAAGATCATGCATTAAATATTGAATTCACCTGCTCACATCTTCTCTACAGGTAGCTCTCGACTCCTATAGCGATTATGTTATTCTGAAGCTAGGTATGGATGATCTGATACAACACTCTCGTGGCTCTTATCGATCTTAGGCTTAGAGATTAGGTCATGAATCTACTCTCATGCAATACGAACAACTTAGAAGAGATGAGATCCAGAATCTGGTCTAGAAACTTATAAATCCTAATCGATATGTATGCCTATCGAAAAGTCTTCAAATAACTTGACTCTCTGGGACAGATCTACATGATGCAATGGATGATAAATGACATGAAAGAATGCAAAAGATGAAACAGAAAAGTTAATTAGATAGAAAGGAGAAAAAACAATGGATCAGGGGAAGAATCCTCATCTCCATCGCCAAACCCTAGAAAAAAAAAGTTTGGTGGCTCAAAATCTCATTACTCGAGCACACACCCGTTTAGGACTACTAAGAAATGTATTTATAGGTCCTAAGGTCTTCCAAATCTCATTTAGGGCTTCTCTGAAGGGAAATGGCGAAGTGGGCTTTGATGTTGGGCCTTGTGGCTCGTCATTAGGTCCACCGGGGGTGAAAGTCTTCCAGGGCAGGTAAAATGCTACTTTGCCACGGGTGAGAGCCTTCCGGGGCTGGTGAATTTGGTCAATTTGTTCTCCACGTATCTTTTGATTGCACCGTTGGATCTTTGTGTTGTAAAGTGTTATGGAAAGATGGTTGTCTCCTCTTGATTGTCTCCAAATTTGAGCTCGATCAGTCGGTGAGAAAGTCTTCACTTGAGGCTGAAATTCTGACGGTCTGACTCTGAGCTGAAGAAGTGGATTTCTTCCATTTTGCATCATTTTTCCTAAATTTCCTAAAAAAAGCTTTGAAACTACAAATACATAGAAATCATAATAAAAGTTCCTAAAACTGATTAAAAACTTTGAAAAAGCATTTGAAATCAATGGTGAAAATGGGTTACAAATATGGTGTTATCAAATGCATGAGGTTTGAACATAAAGGTTTTGGTTAAGGTAAGGTACAAGCTAAAGATGAACTAGCCATCTAGGACAACAAAGAGTGGTAACAATAAGGTAAAGATGTTCTAGATGTATATCATGATGCTTTCTTAAAAGCATTGATGAGAAAATTAGATGTCAAGATTAAGTCCAAGTAAAAAGAGGTAGTATATCCTGTTATAAAAGATCTCCATGAATAGAAGTCCTCTTGTGGGATTTCCTAGTGCATGTACTCTAGCTACCGCCTAGTCTAGTACTAAACCTTGAAAGAGCTTTTTATGAACTGATGGTGTAGAACCAGACAGGTTGATTATCATCATCGATTTTGTCATTATTCCCTCAAAACGTATTTGACCTTTGAAAACACTTTTTTTGAAACTCAAAAGACTTGTGAAAAGTTTTAAGAAAACCAAAAAAAGGAAAAATTTTAAAGAAAAATGGAGAATGCAAGGGCTCATGCAAGAAAAGGTGATCAGTAAGGGATGGAATCCTCCCACAGACTTAAATCACACTGCCCCCAGTGCGAAATAACAGGTAAGGATGAGAAATAAAGTATGTGAAAATTTAAAAGATAAAGAAAAAGAAAAATTACTTGGGGTTGGTAATGGATTGTGAGGTGGTTGTGGAGGTGGAAGGATGGTGAATGATGGATGGTGGTTGATGTGGAGTGGTGCTTGATCAAATTTGGATACCAGGAATCTGAATCAGTCCCAATTTGATCAAGGTGGAAGTGGAAGTGGCCAAGGGTGGCCGGATTAAGCCTGGCTGTAGGTCAAGGTGTCGCAGCCACGGTAAAACGCCTCTTGGTCGCGGCTGAACCTCCTTTGACCGCGGTAAAACTCTTTCTGGCCGCGGCTGAGGAGCAGCTCCTTTTCTTCTTGTTTTTTTATGATGCATACGAAGGCCTGTAATATAATAAAAACAAAACTTCAATAGAAACAAAAAAGTTAAACAAAATTAATATGTACCAAAATGGGTTGCCTCCCATCAAGCACTTTGGTTTATAGTCCTTAGCTAGACTTTGCAAAGAAAAACACTTAGTTCAAATAAGATATTGTCCGAAGACAACTCTTTTTCAAAATCTTTCTGTTCTCTCTAGCAGGTTCTTCATCACTGATGGTGATCTTGATGTGTGGTGTCGAGGGTTGTCAAGTTTTACCCTAATTGAAATCAATAGCCGCATGTGCACAGCTGATCGATTGTAGTACTTAGGGATCGAATCCACAGGGAAGGAGGATCTTTTGCTGCAAAAAGCCTTTGAAATAAGTTAAAGTAAGGAAGTCTAGAACAAAACGGTTTAGTGGGGGTTTGGTAGTGTGTTTAAAATCTAAAAACAAAATCTTAAAAGAGAATACGGAAATTAAATGGCGTAATAACTAAACTTAACGAAAATAACTAAAAATAATAAAAATGGATATTCTAATGCTTAAATGAAAATGAACTAAAAAGGAAAGACAATATTGAATTAAAGCTTAAAGAAAATCGGTGTAAAACAATGGAGAAGAAAGCGTTGGGCTTCAGGGAAGTTTGCTCAGGGGTACGAACGATTCAAAACATTGCTAGAGAGTAAATTTTGTAAGATCTTAGCTTAAACTTTTCGAACTGGAGTCACGGACGTATGAATACGCCACTGTCGTGATCATAGACAACTATCTCTCTCAACCCTGACCAGTAGGTTTCCACTTTGGCCCTGGAAGAGAAGAGATGCATTATGTTTAAGACTCGTCCTAATTCACAAATCGCCCATAGGTAGGTTTCCACTCTTATGTTTGTTTTGCTCTCCCAAACTAGATCTGATACCTGATGAACACTTTCGTGTCACCAAGCATCTGGATCAGATTGTAGTTCATGACGCTACTCTCATGCAGTAAAAACGAATTCAGAAGAAAAAGTTCTAAGATTCAGCTCAATAGCCAATGGAATCCTCACCGAACATATAAATCCCCATCGAAAATCCCTTAATCCCAACAATAAAACTACTCAGACATAATGAACGAAATCAAAGACATAATATTAAGAAGTAGAATAGAAACCGAAATTGAAAAAGAAAGAACAAGGGTTCAAGAGAACAAATCTCTCTCTCCCTAAAAGCTAAAGCAAAAACAATAAGAATATGAAGTAAATATTTCAGTGGTGATAGGTTACCCGATTTCTAGGGCTCCTAAGACATGTATTTATAGTGCTCAAGACCTCTCTGGACGTCACTTAGGGTTTCTCCAAATGTGGGCTTCAGAAATGGGCTTTTTGGGCTCGGAGGTTGAAGGCCGCGGTCGGGACAAGTGTGACCGCGGTGGATGAGTGGTTTGCCGCGGTCGGGATGCTCTTGACCGCGGGAAAATGCTTGTTGGCCGCGGGTGGAAGTGCTGGCCAGCTGGTTTACAGGACATCTTGCTCTTCGCGTATCTTTTGATTGAACCGTTGGATTGCCAAGCTGTAAAGTGCACTGGAAAGCTGATACTTCCATCTTTAAGGTCTCCAAATTTGAGCTGGATCAGACGGTGAGAAGGCCTTCAATCAGGGGTGAACTTCTGACGGTTTGACTCTGAGCTGAAATCTGGTTTTCTATCCATTTTGTTAACCTTTTCCCTAAGTTTCCTGAAAAGAGTCTTGGAACTACAAATACTAGAAAAACGTAATAAAAATACTTAAAAGCAATTAAAAACATAGAAAAAGTATTTCAAAACGATCCACAAAAGTGGTCAAAATACGGTGTTATCAACTCCTCCAGACTTAAACCTTTGTTTGTCCTCAAACAAAGCAAAAGCCTAAACTGGTTAAGTGAAAACAAAAATAGGGAATGCACAAATCTCATAGACATGAACTCTAAAACTAGGACCAAAGATAGTGCATCAATCCACAACTTAGTCTAGAAAATTCTCACTAATGCACAAGAGATACTAGTCCACTTTTTTCCGTCATGCAAAACTTAAACAATTTAAATCTTGATTTCAGTTAACTAGCTCTCTACATTCATTAAGTTCAATAGTGAGTTCTCATTAAAGACATCATCCAGGGTAGACGGCGTTTGGCATTAAAGGGCTATTTAAGTGGTGGAGTTAAAGTGTTTCGGGTTACCTGAAGATCTGGAAGATGCAAGATAATATGCAAAACCGCAAGAGAGATAAGGACCTGTTGATGACCACAGTTTTCAGTCACTTCTTCTTGCCAAAAGTTGTTGCATAATCCTTCCTCCTTTGTTGTAAACAGCTATTCCCCCAGACTTAGATTCTTTCCGGGAATCAAAAAACAATCTCCAAAACTCCATAAAATCGAACTCCAGTTGCCTTGGGACTTAAAATTCGACCTCTCTAGACTCTCTAAGGCTTTTATCTCCATTCTTTTCTTATTTTCGGATTTTTTTTTTTTTTTTGGAAAGGAAATGCATTTTAAAAAGAGAGAGACTAGAGGACGAGATTGTACCAAAATTTGAGATTTTTCTAAGGCAAGCTGAGCTTTCTCTTGTGTTGAATCCTTCCGGGAACTTTTCCGGCAAATCGCAGGTCTCTGTCCTTGGTGACTGAAAACTGCGTCGTTCCTCTTTCTCTCCAACGTTTTTGCACTTATCTGTATATAAGACAATAGAAAACAAGAGTGCATGTGGTTTGAAAGAGGATTGGTTAAGGTGGGGAACTAGCTAAAGATGAACTAGCCATTTAGGATCAAAAGAGAGTGGTAAAAGGATAAAGGAGTCCTGAATGTATGATTCGTTTCCCTGGTCTAATGCTTCAATGAGAAAATTAAGTCCAAATTAAGTCCAAATAAAACAGAGCTAGTGTATCCCTTCATCTAAATCGAAATCATTCAAATTCCTCTGGGGTACTTCGTTTCAAATGTGCTTAGCTACCACCTAGCCTAGTCCTAAATCATGAATGAGCATGTCACTAGGAACAGTCTAAAGCACACAGTTAACTATCATTGATTCATGTTCACCATTCCCTTTTAAAACGTATTTTGTTTTGAAAACCGATTTTGAAAAACTTTAAGGAAAATGCTAAAAGTGTAGATAATGCAAGACTCATGAAAGAAAAGTGGTTAGAAAGGGATGAATCCTCCCCCAGACTTAAATCACACTGTCCTCAGTGTGAAACAAGTCGAGATTGGATGAGAAAAATGCATAGATAATCGAATTGGTAAGGACAAAGAGAACTTACCTGGATCCGGGATGCTGGTGGAGATGAACCGGATTCATTCGGAGGGGTTTGGGAAGGTGATTTGGTGGTGATGAAGGTGGTGGAAAGTGATGAATGAGGTGGAGGGTGATTGGTGAGGTGAAATGAGGTGAAAGGGATGGTTTGGGTCGGGTTTGATGTCAACGACCAAGTGTCGCGGTCAGGGGCTGCACGACCGCGGCAATCAAGCACTTGGCCGCGGTCAGGACTACGCGACCGCGGCCGACGGTAGGTTTCCCGCGGTCAGAACGTCTGCGACCGCGGGGGCTTATATCGCGGCCTCTTCCTGCTTCTCCTTGGTTCCTGCTGGGCCGAGCAGTTAGGTACCATCCTTCTTTTTGGTTTTTTTCTGGTTTTTTGATTTTTTTGGCTTTTTTGTTTTATAAGAAACACCTGAAACTAAGAAAAATAAAAAGATCAAAAGAAAAAGAAAGAAAAATCCTAAAGAAAACAATACCTAAATGGGTTGCCTCCCATTAAGCGCTTTTGTTTTAAGTCGTTTAGCTCGACTTTTGGTGTTGGACGTGACTTATTCCAATGAAGAAGACCTTGTCCTGAGACAAGTCTTTTTTGACATCTCCTTGCTTTGCTTAGCAGGTTCTTCGTCACTCCAAAGTTCTTCTTCAAACTCTTCTGTTGCAGCACGTTTTTCTGCTTTGCTGTTGTATGGAACAGCTTCTGTGAAGACATCTTTGTCGATATTAGCAAATGAAATCCTCCGGTTTGGCCAGTCCATTATAGCTCCGGAAGTTGCTAGAAAAGACCATCCGAGAATCACTGGATAAGTTGCATCTCTTGTCTCGACAATGTAGAAGTCGACAGGAACTATGCAATCTCCTATTCTCAAAGGAATTTCATGAGCTATTCCTTGAGGTGTTGCATTTGAATCATCAGCTAGGCTAATTTTTGCTCTAGTCCTGCGCAGGTGTTTAATACCAAGTCTCAAAGCAATTGCCTTGGACATCATGTTAAGACAAGCTCCAGAATCACATAGCACGTTTTTAAACATTTCTCCTCTAATAGAACAAGAGATAAGAAACTGACCTACACCTTCTATTTTGTGAAGTGTTCGAACAGGTTTACCTCTTCTGGCATGATTGAACAAGTCCTCTATCTCAGGGATTGATTCTTTGCTCTCACAGAAGTAGTGGCCTATCATGAAGTCCTTGCAAGCTCTGGCAAACGTGATTCCTTCAGGCAAATTTCGAACCACATCATTAAATTCATCGAGCTTTTCTTTGCTGATTCTGTTGGTGTAGTGGCTGCAGTCTTCTGGTCTTTGGAGGTGGATTGAATAAACAGCAGCATCAGGTGATGTTCTGGGAAAAGTCAGACATCTGGCCCTTCAAAGTAGGTTCGAATATCATCCTTTGTCTCCTTGCTGTACCTAAAGAAAACTTGCAAACAACCAAGATGCCATATATCATCGAAACTTGTGAAAAGAGGGAATGATTTCACAAACTTGTTGAATTCAATGAGCCTTTCTCTGGAGATTGGTGCTCCTAATTCCACCATTTTGTCTGGACTCCCTCCTTCTATGAACAGACGATAGTCTTCATCTTCGAGGTAGTGCCCTTCATATTCATCTTCATATGCTAAGACTATATTGCAAGGGAGTACCTCATTTTCTTCTTGAGATGTTTTGGAGTTGATAGCATACACCGTCTGCTCCTGAAAAGGGGTGTTGACCATCCCAGCAGATGTATCAAATGAGCATTGACCTGTAGGAGTTGAAAAGGGCTGAAGGGCATCTGAAGGAGTGCTGGCCGCGGGTAGAAGCTCCACGACCGCGGGTGAAGAGGGCTTTGCCGCGGTCAGGATGCTCACGACCGCGGCTGGAAGCTTGTTGGCCGCGGTCACGTGAGTTCCGACCGCCGGAATGGGGCTCTGAATCGTTTCTTCAGTTTCGTCTGCTCCTCTGCCATCTGAACGGATTTCTGCACCTTCTAACTCCGTCTTCTCCTCTTTTAGGCTAAGATCTTCGATGAGAAGTGTCGAACCATTCGTTTCACATCCTTGCATAAGCTTTTCGACCTTCTTTTCGATTTCGTTGAGGGTATAGACTACTTCGTCCACAGTTGAGTCTATTGTCTCTGCTTTCTCTTGAACCTTGTGTACTCCATCCCAAATCTCTTCCACATAGGAATAGGTTTGGTTGTTGTGGTAGTTAATAGTCTCTTCTGCTTCACCAAGTTTGATCTCTAAGGTGCGGATGCTCCAACCGGCTTTGCGAATGCGAACTCCGTGTGCTCCAACTCGTTCTTCAATTGCTTTCATCCTCTCCTAGACGGTTTCAGCACCTTCGTTTAGCTGGCTTTCGACGGTTTTGACTTGAGCTGAAAGATCTTCAAGCTTTCTGTTAAAGAGTATTGACAAGTCGTCAATTCTCTCGTCAATTGTGGATCTTGCTTGAACGTCGAGTAAGTGCGAGACCGCCAATTCTAGTAGCTCCAATCGGTGAATGGGTTTGACGTTTTCATTCTTGTGAGGCAAACGACGAGCAGGTTGTTCAGGGTTGGCCATTTGAGGTGCGCAGGGTTCCTTCTGGGATGTTCTGTTGTCTTTGCTTTGAGTTTTTTCGTAGGGATCGCGTAGATGCTTCTCTCTGCGTCTGGTGGCTTGAGGAGTGTTATAGAAACCTTCCTCATAGTGTATATTTCGATTTATAGGATCCATATCTTCTGAAATGGAAACAAAATAACCGAAAAATGGAAAGTTGCAGAAAAGGGGGTTCTAGAGTCGATTTACTAACCTTTCTCGGGGTTTTGCAGAAAAGAAAACGCGTGCCTTCCCCGGCAACGGCGCCAAAAACTTGATGGTGATCTTGATGTGTGGTGTCGAGGGTTGTCAAGTTTTACCCTAATTGAAATCAATAGCCGCATGTGCACAGCTGATCGATTGTAGTACTTAGGGATCGAATCCACAGGGAAGGAGGATCTTTTGCTGCAAAAAGCCTTTGAAATAAGTTAAAGTAAGGAAGTCTAGAACAAAAACGGTTTAGTGGGGGTTTGGTATTGTGTTTAAAATCAAAAAACGAAATCTTAAAAGAGAATACGGAAATTAAATGGCGTAATAACTAAACTTAACGAAAATAACTAAAAATAATAAAAACGGATATTCTAATGCTTAAATGAAAATGAACTAAAAAGGAAAGACAATATTGAAATAAAGCTTAAAGAAAATCGGTGTAAAACAATGGAAAAGAAAGCGTTGGGCTTCAGGGAAGTTTTCTCAGGGGCAGTGGCGGAGCCACAAATTTTCTTCACTGGGGGCATCAATGGAACATACATAACTTTATGAATGGGGGCGTTAATAAATTACTTTATAAATTGCACCATTTTATAAAATTTACTGGGGGCATATGACCCCAACCTAAACTATGTGGCTCCGCCACTGCTCAGGGGTACGAACGATTCAAAACATTGCTAGAGAGTAAATTTTGTAAGATCTTAGCTTAAACTTTTCGAACTGGAGTCACGGACGTATGAATACGCCACTGTCGTGATCATAGACAACTATCTCTCTCAACCCTGACCAGTAGGTTTCCACTCTGGCCCTGGAAGAGAAGAGATGCATTATGTTTAAGACTCGTCCTAATTCACAAATCGCCCATAGGTAGGTTTCCACTCTTATGTTTGTTTTGCTCTCCCAAACTAGATCTGATACCTGATGAACACTTTCGTGTCACCAAGCATCTGGATCAGATTGTAGTTCATGACGCTACTCTCATGCAGTAAAAACGAATTCAGAAGAAAAAGTTCTAAGATTCAGCTCAATAGCCAATGGAATCCTCACCGAACATATAAATCCCCATCGAAAATCCCTTAATCCCAACAATAAAACTACTCAGACATAATGAACGAAATCAAAGACATAATATTAAGAAGTAGAATAGAAACCGAAATTGAAAAAGAAAGAACAAGGGTTCAAGAGAACAAATCTCTCTCTCCCTAAAAGCTAAAGCAAAAACAATAAGAATATGAAGTAAATATTTCGGTGGTGATAGGTTACCCAATTTCTAGGGCTCCTAAGACATGTATTTATAGTGCTCAAGACCTCTCTGGACGTCACTTAGGGTTTCTCCAAATGTAGGCTTCAGAAATGGGCTTTTTGGGCTCGGAGGTTGAAGGCCGCGGTCGGGACAAGTGTGACCGCGGTGGATGAGTGGTTTGCCGCGGTCGGGATGCTCCTGACCGCGGGAAAATGCTTGTTGGCCGCGGGTGGAAGTGCTGGCCAGCTGGTTTACGGGACATCTTGCTCTTCGCGTATCTTTTGATTGAACCGTTGGATTTCCAAGATGTAAAGTGCACTGGAAAGATGATACTTCCATCTTTAAGGTCTCCAAATTTGAGCTGGATCAGACGGTGAGAAGGCCTTCAATCAGGGGTGAACTTCTGACGGTTTGACTCTGAGCTGATATCTGGTTTTCTATCCATTTTGTTAAGCTTTTCCCTAAGTTTCCTGAAAAGAGTCTTGGAACTACAAATACTAGAAAATGGTAATAAAAGTACTTAAAAGCAATTAAAAACATAGAAAAAGTATTTCAAAACGATCCACAAAAGTGGTCAAAATACGGTGTTATCAATCACTCCAGAGTTCTTCTAGTTCGAATGCTTGTGCTTTATACTTTTCTCCTTTGCTCTTAAGTGGTGTAGCTTCATAGAAAATGTCCTTGTCGATATTTTCAAAAGAAACTCTCCGGTTGGGCCAATCCATGATGGCTCCAGGAAGTTGCTAAGAAAGGCCATCCAAGGATAACTGTATATGAGTCATCTTTGGTCTTCACTATGTAGAGATCGACAGGTGCTATGCAATCTCCAATCCTTGGAGGAATGTTTCGGGCTATCCCTCTTGGGATTGCAGTTGAATCATGTGCTAAGCTAATCTTTGTCTTAGTACTTGAAATGTGCTTAATGCCAAGTCTCAAAGCATCAAAGCAGTAGCTTTGGACATCATGTTAATGCAAGCTCCAGAATCACAAAGAATATTGAGGAATCTTTCACCTCTAATGTCACAAGATATAAAAAATTGACCTTTGTCTTGAACTTTGTGCAGAGTTTGAACTGGTCTACCTTCTTGGGCATGTGTGAACAAGTCTTTCATCTCTTGGATAGACTCTTTGCTATCACAAAAGAAGTGGCCGATCATGTAGTCTCGACATGCTTTGCTAGAGCCATAAAGAATATTACCTACCAGACATACCGAATGTACTAAACCGTCAGAGCAAAGACCAAGATAAATATTCCGCTTAGATCTAGCAAAGTCTGGATGTACGGTGTTAAAGTGTTTCCACGATTTTCCATCAGAAGGGTGAGTCATTTTGCCATCTGTTTGTGAATGTTCTGCATGGCACATCATCGATGCAGTTGTCCGTTCAGATAGATAAAGTCTTTTTAACCTATCAGTTATAGGAAGATATCACATTCTTTGGTACGGAATCTTCTTACGCCCATAAGTTTACGCCCGGAATCTTCTTTTTAACATGTCCGTTCAGACAGATAAAGCCTTTTTAACCTATCAGTTATAGGAAGATATCACATTCTTTGGTACGGAATCTTCTTACGCCCAGAAGTTTGCAGCCTATATCTCGGTTTTTGGCAGAAACAACATTCCTGAAGCTTCTCATCATCTCCCCAGAAAATCATATAATTATCAACACATACATCAATCATCTCAGAAGCCAATCCAAGACTAAAAACCAACTTCTAAATTTCATAATATGTTTCAACGGCCAAATTATCCTGCAGCAAATACTCCTTAATAAGATCTGCCCAATCGTCCATGCAAACTTCATATAGATTGTGATCAGTTTTAATTGTCATCATCCGAGCTGCTAATGATAATTTAGACAGACCTTCTCTACATCCATCGTAGAGAGACTGTTTCACAGCGTTTAACATATCATAAAAGCGTTTCACATCTGCATTGGGCTCCTCAACAATATCAACATGTGTTTCATGAAATGCATCAATAACCATATCATGCATCCTATCCTGATCTTAACCCTGATCTTGACCCTGAACTTAACTACTCTGGTAATCATTTGATGCTTCAAAATCTTCATGTTCTTGATGATTACTACTACTCTCTGCAGCAGCAATCCGACCAACTTTGATCATAGCCCACTCCATATTGATACCAAATAAAGTATTATGGCGTAAACTCTCTATTCATTAAATGCGTCCACACAGTGTCAATAAGAATATGTTTCCTATTTTTGCATTTCAGACAAAGACAATACATTTTGTCGCTTTCTATTTTTGTTTGCATAAAGCCGGCTTGGTACATGAATTTTTCCAAACCATTTTTGAAGTCTTCAGTCAACACCCCCTCGGCATCTTTGGGCGTATACATCCCCTTTCATAGATCACATTTCAAAAACAAAAAAAATCAACTTTTTGTTTTTTACTTTGTTCTTATTTTGAACAAATAAAATTATACTAAAACAATCAAAGACTCAAAAAATTGTGTTTTTGTATGTTTTTTTTTTGTTTGGTAGAATAATAAGAGAAAGGAGGGATATATATAGATTTTTGTTTAGCTACCAACACATTTTCATTGAATATTTACATCGAATCGAAATCAAGTTTACATCGAGATTACATCTAATCCAAGAAGGAGGCAGAATCGTCGTATAATCGATTGTAAATTTTACGACTCACTTATGACGATAATTAACTCCCTTGTTAATTCATCATATAATTATATAATCGTCGTAAATTTACTACGATTTTACGACTCCTAATATCTATGAAATTTATCCTTATTGTAAATTCAATATAATTGTATCCTTATCGTAAATTCGATATAATTGTATCATAAATTTACGACTACGATTATAAATCTTATGCGAGATGTTAGATTTCCTTTTATGGGGGCCGCATACGTAATGGGGTGAAAGAGTTTTCTAATCTTATGCGGCCCCTACGTTTTTCGTTGGTGCCTGTAATTTTGTTGAAGTCTCCTATCATGAATCATGCATTACTACTAGTCAGACTCATTCTTCTAATAAGTCTTTCCCAAATACAATGAGATGCTTTTGGAGTAAAAAAAGAAGTCGTCAAAGACGAAGAAGAATAATAAGGACAAATAAAAAATGTGAAGATAGAAACAACCGTAGCCATCGCGAAACATCAATTTTTGAAGAGAATATTACCGATAGAAGCACTTTGTGACTTTCTAATTACCAAAAAACGCATTTTTGGAGAAGATGCACTTTCTATATTTTGTTTTCATTTTCTGATGTTTTTGCCCGTCTTTTCTCTTTCCTTTTTATTTGCTTTATTGAAGGTATGGAACCCACTTAATTTTATCCATCAAATTTTACACACTAAATCGTACGGGATCCACATAATTCATCTCTTTCCACACATAATTATATATATATAACTATATAGATACATGTATATAAATATACATGTATCTATATAGTTATATCCATTTCTATTCTATATACATGGATATCCATATATATATATATATATATATATATATATATATATATATAATTGAATAGTATTCATATATTTGTGTCCACGTGTACACTACTATATATATAGATACGTTTGTATTTATTATTAAATAACAAAATAATTTAAATAAAAAAAATACAAAATAAATCTCAAAATATTAAGAAAACAAATATATAATTTATAGTGTCAAACTAATTATTCGAATATTTTTTAAATAATAGAAAAATAAGAACAAACAATTATAGAGATGTGTGATATTAATATAATATATATATAATTACATAGATATCCATATACTCCCTCTGTTCAGAATTATTTGATGTTTAAGGTTTTTGCACACAGTTTAAGGATTCATTTAATTTTTATTTTTCCTATACTAAAAATATTATTTATAATTCATTTAAATATCATTCAGCCAATAAGAAAACAATCTGCAGAATATAAAAGGTCAAAAACTATAAAAATTCATTAAATTTTGCATTGAAAAGTGAGAACATCAAATAATTCTGAACAAAAAAAACTTTCTAAAACATCAAATAATTCTGAACAGAGAGAGTATTTGTGTTTACGTGGCGCTACTATATGGATACTTATGTGTTTATCACTAAATAAAAAAATTATTTTAAATAAAAAAATAGAAAATGAGTATCAAAATATTAAAAAAAAAATTATATAATTTATAGTATCAAAATAAATAACCATTCGAATGTTTTTAAATTAAGATAAATAAGAACAAACAATTATGGGGTGTGTGATATTAATATAATATCTATATAATTATATTGATATCTGTGTCCACGTGGACGCAACTACATGGATACGTATGTGTTTATCACTAAAAGATAAAATAATTTGTATCAAAAAGTATAAAATAGGTATCAAAATATTCAGAAAAATATTCTATAATTTATAATGTCAAAATAATTATTCAACTGTTTTTTAAATAATAGTTAAATAACAACAAACAATTATGGGGGTGTGTGATATATTGATATAATATCTATATAATTACATAGATATCTATATATTTATGTTCACGTGGACACTACTATATGGATACGTATTTGTTTATATTAAATGATAAAATAGATTAAATCAAAAATATAACATGGATATCAAAATATTTAAAAAAATTATATATTTTATAATGTCAAAATAATTATTTGAATATTTTTAAATAATAGATAAATAATAACAAATAATTGTATATTTATATGTGTATCCATATAGTTATATATATAAACACAATTATATATATATATGTATATAAGATAGTTAGATATAATTATATGTGAAAGGAAATGAATTATGTGGGTTCATACAATTTAGTGTGTTAAGTGGATTTCATATCTTTAATAAATCAAATAAAAAGGAAAAAGAAAAGAAAGATAAAAAAATCAAAAATGAGAGCAAAATATAGAAAGTGCATTTGTTAAACATTAAAACACTGAAGTCTCATTTTGCTTCCCCATTTTCAGGGGAGTTTTTTTCTCTCTCTCTCTTCTCACATCTCTATCCTTGAGAGAGAGAGAGCTTTTTCTCCGATTTTAATGTAAATACCGATCAATATCGGATGTTTTCCGGCTTAATCTGGATCTTTTCTCCCGTTTATCGGATAATAACTTTCCGGCGATGACCGGATTTAACGTTTTGCTTTCCGATTATCGGATTTTCTTTAGAAAGAGATGGGGATATTTGGTTTTAAAGATTTGATTCTCTTTTCTGCTGGAATCGAACGATTCTTCTTGTTTTAGGAATAGTTTACATCGCTAATCCTAAGTGGAGCGAGTTTCTATTCTATTTGAAGATTTATTCGGTTTTTTCCAGCAATGAAACTAAAGATTTCCGTTTTCGGATTTTCACCTTCTCCTCTTTCTCTGACCTGTTAAATTGAAATAAAGTTGCTTTCTGTTATCGCTTTGCTCGATTCTTCTATTTGGGGAGTAGTCAATCTCTACCTCTTGAGATAGGTTAGAGTTTCTCTTTCAAATTTTAGAATTGTGTGTTCGATCTGTTTGAGAATTTGGTTAAGGCTTTTTAGCTGTCAAATCCTTCAAACTTTTCGTTGGATTTACTTTGGCGATTCAAGGAAGTTTCTATCATCTTTGTTGGAGAAATTGTGCTGGAAGAGGTTACAATGGTGCGAGATAATTGAAGAATCGGAGTCTTGTGGCAGCTGGTTTGAAGATCGGGAAACTCGCCGGCGGTCTTCGTCGGATCTGAAGCGGCGCCGCTCAAAGTCAAGACTTATCCTTCAAGACACGTGTTTTCATTTTGTTCTTTAGGGTTACTTGTTAAATTACACGTGTTTCGTGTATGTTAAATCTCTATCTGGGTTTTATATTGGGCTCTGTCTAATTTACACCACTTGTGTATTGCCCTTTGGGCTTTTTAATGAATAGAAATGTCGACGAAAAAAAAAAAATTGTAATTAATAACTCAAAAGTCATTTTTGAATCACCAAAGTCTTTATCCGGACAGATATTACAGTCAATCAGTTTTTGGAAAGTTAAGACTCCAATAATAATTGTCACAAAAGGCCAGCCTCCAATAAATTTCTCCTTCTTAGAGTCTCATCAACGAGTTTGAACGTTTTCTTTACGAGCTTCTGATCCAAAGCCGTTGTCCTGTATATTTTAAATACCCTGTCCACTCGATCCGGCGCTGTGTTCTGGTAATATAATTCCTCGAATTTCTTCTTCACAAACCTGTCATTTCATTGGAAATCACAAGTTGAAATTACGGTAACAATCTAGATAGTATCAGTAATCAGGAAACAAGCTTACTCGTAAGCATGCTCAATCTCTTGTTTCCCACTTGATACTGGTTGGTAATCTCTGAACCACTCGCAAACGTTCAACGGAACCTAAGCGCATCGAAATAATAATAAAAAAAAACATTTATTGAACCGAAAGAGAATCTTGCTTATCTACACAAAGACAAGTATCCTTCAGCTCTTACGTCAAGAACCTTCTTCTCAAATATGTCGAACTTGTTCAAGAACAGCATGAAGGATGTTTTCTGCGTAAGAGACCAAAGTTTTAGTAAACAACCCTTATCAAGAGTTTCTTCAAAGTTTAAACCGATAAGATGTTAAAAAAAAGGGTCACGAACCTCGAAACAAGGCTGTTTCAGGACCCAGTCAAATAATTCCTTGGTCTCCATCATCCTGTTTTTCTGCTCGTCCTCAAATAGCGTTTGGTCGTACCTGTGATCAGAAACTCGGTTGTGATTTGCTAATATGTGACATCACAAGAATATAATTTAATTCATAATGAATTGAGCTTACTCGCTGATGGCAGCGCAAAATATCACAGCAGTTACACCTTCAAACAAATGAATCCATTTCCTCCTCTCATTTCTCTGTCCACCCACGTCAAATAACCGGTACACTTCACCACTTTTCTTATTCTCTCCTACCGGGCTGCGTTAATATAGTTTTAGTCTCATATACCGTTGGTGAATTCTGGCTAGGTAAAATTGTTACAAATACGACGACAAGAAGTTTGACACTGGTATGGAATTCACATGATTATATCAGTACATAAAAATGAAAATAATAGGATCCGAACAGGTGAATACTTTCAATCAATTCACCAAAGAACTACACATCACAAAGAGAGTTCATTAACGCAATTTCCAATTCTCGTTTAACCTGTTAGCTCTATTGCTACAAATTGCTTAATAATTGTTGTTGACTACAAACCGTGTAAGCTAATCATAATTTCGCGCACCAGAGTAAAATTTGGGACATACCAGAATTTTTTATCTATTCGAAAAACTAAGACCTGAATTGCATGTTTTCATGCCAAGTAAACAAGCTGAATTGTAGTTCGCACCTGAACTGTATTTCCACGACACCAGTTGTGCGAACTCTTGCATAGAGAACATCCTCCTGCAAAACCAAAATTAACAAATGTACCAGTGACTACACATTACGGAAGACTGTAGATAATGGGATTTACTAGGCTAATATGAAATGTGAAAAGCTACTATTGGTTAATGACTAGATTCTCTGAGGCTAATCCTAACCAGCTTAGATCATTAATTCAAATGCTTTCATCAAATAGTTATAGTTCGGTTTTTAGCTACCTTGGTTGGAATATAATTCAGATCTGATAGTCTCTTCAAGTTCTCCATCAGGTATTTCGTGCAATCAGGAACTTGAAGCTCGTTACCACGAGCACATGTTTCCTACAAAATGAAACATCGAGACATTCAAATGAAAGTACAAACCAGATGGAAATCGTGTATTCGACTTGGAATGCCACTGTAAGGAAAACGTGCACCTACAAACACAAACACACCTGAATTGCAGGATCCTTCCATAGTGTTTCAATTCCCTCGGCGAGATCCTTGGTAAGACGTGGATAGTCTAACCTACCACCAATTTCAGAAATTTTCTCCCCCATTGCCTGATATTAGGATATTAAGGTGACTAGCATAACATAATGTACTTGATTGGATATCTTACTTAAAGACAGCTCAGTGACAACTTACCATATTTTCAGATGATAAAGTATATTTTGCAGAATCTGTTTCATTTTGAGCAAACTCCTTTGTTCCTTCATGCAATAACTGTTCAACGATAAAGAGTAGCTATTAAGCAACATGTACAACATACTAAGATCATCGTTGTTTCTCTAAATCTTTAAATGTTAAGAACTTGAAACCACCACCAATTAGGCCTTTTTTTATGTATTCCATACTTTTATAGTCTGATAGACATTGGCATGGATGACTGGAACATAGCTCTTTAGTTCTCCTTCGTCAAATCCCGTTTGAAATAGAAGTTTTATCTGAAAGTTCGCAAGTTTGGGTTATTCAGTTAGCACCATGTCTAAATAAATTGAAGTAGAGACTACACAACAATCAATTTTCCTTGTGACTTGCCTGTTTAAAAATTGTAGATTTTCCAGATTCTCCAGCACCTTTACAAGGATCAGTCAGAAAATAAGAGGAAATTCACAAGAAAACGAAAAACGAACAGAAGGATAATCACAAAGACATCAAGAACTGCTAGTCTCTCACTTTACATAACGAAAGCCAGATTACTAATATGTAATAAGAAAAGTTATTTATCAAGAAAGGCTAATGCAACAGCAAAACACTGTCCAAGTAGTTTACAAAAATACACTATATCTTCATTGTTTGCATCCACGCTAACAGATTGTCTTGATTGTATATTAAAAGATTCATGGAGGTATTCCATTTGCATTCATTTAGTAAGGGTTTAATATAAGAAACTAATGATCCAAGGTGTACATACCAAGCAGCAGGAGCTTCCGAATATGCTTTTCAGCCTTCGCTTCTTGCTCTATCCGTCTTTCGATTTCAGCAGCCTATAGATTAATACAAAACAAAGTTTAACTCTTGATGCCTAAGTATCAGAAGTAATGCTCAAATCTTATGCATATGTCGAATCAACCTGGGCATTTTCTTCGGTATCTTCTGTATGATGCCGACTTCTACTGCAGAGTAACCCCATGATATCTTTTTTTTTTTTATAATCCCAAAGATAGCATGGAAGTCGGAAAAATATAAAGCCTCACAGCTAAAAACAATAACACTTCAGCTTCTTGCTACAGTTGCCTCTCATAACAGGACAATGCTCACCTGCTAAATGAAAACCATCCGGCAAAATGCTTATGAATCCTTTTGCTCACTATTGATAACTATATACAATTTTATATATAAAGTTCCAGCACACAAAAAAAAAGGCAGTCGTGTTCAAAGAATACAAGTAAAAAAGCACAATACGAACAATTCATTGGATTAGAAGCTCTGAAGAGAGTTCAGTAGCATACTATTAATTATGCATTTTCCAAAATGAGATCCACATTTCGATTAGCTATAACAAAATTCCACACAATTGTTATAACAAAATCGAGTGACACAAAGGGGTTTCACTTCCGCTACTTCAGTCAGATGACAAAATTAAACATTTCGAGATCCAATACAAGTTAAAGAATTATCCTTCTGACTAACAATCTAAAGAACCTGGCCAATTTCTTCCGGAATTGTTCTATGCGAAATCTCTATACCAGAAGCTAAGATTCCACCACTTGCCAGATGAAATCAAACAGTAACGGATTGATCTACAAAACCCTAATCCTCAAAAAACCCTATTCGAATACAACAGGACAAGGAGGACTAAGACAAGATCTGAGTTACGATAATATAAGAAAAAAGACAGCTTTTTACTTTAGAAAACACAGAAGAACAAGTATTACGGGAAAAGTGAAATTAAAAAGAAAAATCACCTGAAGAAAAACAAAACAAAATCTGAGGAGTTTTTTCACAAGTACAAAACAAATTCTGAGAAGAGAGCAGAGTACATCTGTTTCTCCTGTTTCTATTATTGTTTTTCCTTCTTTCCGCTTTAAAGTTCCTCTCGTCTTTTGGATTGTATTGTTGCCTTGATGGTATACGTAAATGCAAATAAGAAATTTAAAAGAGCCCAATTTAAAAAAGGAAAAAAAAAGGGGGTCAAACTAAAGAAAAGAAAATGTTTAGGCAAAGGGAAACAATGAAATTGCGCCGAAAGGTCTTATTTTGGTCAATGTTGAAAAGATGTGTCTCGTGAAGGTAAGAAGAGTAACCACGTAACCTCTGGAGTTTATTATTTATAAACAATTTGGAAGAAGACCAAGACAAATGTGATTTATAGACAAGGTTTGAAACAAATTCAGGCCAGTTGACCAAGTAATTTATTCTCATAAATTAGCATTATTAAAATTAATTTTGTTTTTAATTATTTTTAAATTGGAAAAGCAAGAAAATACTCAATCACCTTTAAATATAATAAGGAAAAACGGCTATTTAGTACCTGAACTGCGAGTTCTGGTATCGATTAATACCCAAGAAATTTTGGTGTGCAAATCAATACTTAAACTCGTATAAGTTGACAAATCAGTACCTATACTATGTTTTTTTGGCCGTTTAGTACTTTGACCAAATTTCCGTTAGTCAACCCCATCAATTTTTAAACGGAATTCTCTTTGATGCCACGACGACTTCCACGTCACTGTACCGTTGTAGTTGTTAACTAAACGACGTCATTTTTAGATTCTGAACAAACAAAAAAAAATTAGTAAAACGATGTCGTTTTGGATTCAAGAGAACAAAAAAATATACTCCCTCCGTTTCATAATAAGTGTCGTTTTAGATTTCATTTTTTGTTTCAAAAAGAGTGTCATTCTGCATTTTCAATGTAATTTTTTACTCTTATTTCCTGTTTTATCCCTCATTTAAAGATAATAGTCTTTGTAATTAAATGTTATAAAAGTATATTAATTAGGGGAATATTTGTATATTTTCTTAATTTCTTAATCTGTGTAAAATATATCAGAATGACACTTATTATGAAACGGAGGGAGTAGAAAACAACGTCGTTTAGGTTGACACAAAATTAAATCAAAAAACATGTTTAGTCTTCTCCTTCCTCGTGACACCTGAATGAAATTGGGGATTAGGGTTTCACTTCAATTATGCAAGAAGCATTGGCCAAAATAGAAGCTGGGTTGAAATCAAAACAAAATTCTAAGTTGAGTGCTTAGTGGGAGCCAAAATTTCGTAAAAAATGAGGTAAATCAAGAGAATTAGGGTTTCAATTTCATTTGTTTATTGCTTTTGATTTTTTTATTAGTTTTCATTTGTTTATTGTTTATTGCTTTTGATTTCTTTATTAGTTTTCATTTGTTTAATGCTAAGTAATATTAAAATCGTGATAAAATTTTAGTGGACCAATGCTGTTGAGATATACATGAAAAGTGATGAAGACACTGTAGAGAATAGCGATGGAGAAGATGAAGTAAGAGATGAGGAAAAAGATGAAGAAGAAGAAGACTAAACACGTTTTTTGTTTTTATTTTGTGTCAAATCCTATGACGTCATTTTCTATATATTTTTTTTGTTCTCTTGAATCCAAAACAACGTCGTTTTACTAATTTTTTTTTGTTTGTCCAGAATCAAAAACGACGTCGTTTAGTTAACAACTACAACGGTACAGTGACGAGGAAGTCGTCGTGGCATCAGAGAGAACCCCGTTTAAAAATTGACGGGGTTGACTAAAGGAAACTTGGTCAAAGTACTAAACGGCCAAAAAACATAGTACAGGTACTGATTTGCCAATTTATACGAGTTGAAGTATTAATTCGCACACTAAAATTTCTTGGGTATTAATCGGTACCAGAACTCGCAGTTCAGGTACTAAATAGCCGTTTTTCCTCATTATATTTACTAACCCAACTAGTGATGGATCATATATCCACACCCAGTTAGCTATACCAGATCCGATTTCAGGTCTAAATGAATCTCTATCATTTCTAGGAATTTCGTTCCATTAGGTACAACTACAAGGGTACTACGAACAAGGAGTCTTCGATTTTCTAAACTGTTCACAATCTGCAAATTCACATCAGGTTCGATCTTCGTTCTTCTTCGTTTTTGCCCTTTTACTGTTGCTTATCTTAGGTAGAAGGCTTACAAATGAATCTGTAATGTCTGATACCTGGGTTTAGAAAAGAGGAACTGAAATTAGTATTACCTACAAAATTTGAGTTCAGTTCACTTTGATTGATGTGTTGGGTGATAATTAGATGTGTCTTAACTTGGTAGAAATACTGTAATGGCATCATTCGGAGGAGATAGTGAGTCGCTTCAATTAACGTTGTGGGAGCCATTATGCTTTCGTAATGAGGTTGAGGAGCAAACGCGTAATGAGAAAACGTGTAATGATGAGGAAAACCAGACGCCAATGCAACCGCTGAGCATGTATTTTAGTCCAAATCAGTACAACAAGGCAATAAAGTTAGGTACTCGGTGTTGGATCCACAAAGCAGTGGAGAATCTGGAGTCGGCGTCTCTGGGACTGAGACCCGGGGAGCTAAGATGGTTTAGCGAGCATCCTCAATTCAAGCACTTCGGGCATATGCACAAGGCCATGTATTTGGATACAACCCATAAGACTCAGGGGATGTGGATGCTCCTTCTACGCACAGAAAAGACAAACAAGAGGAGAGAGTGTTGGTTTGTTGTTAATGGAGTTTCGGTATTCGCTTAAGGAACATGGACTCATATCTGGATTAGACTGCCATGATTATCCAAAGAATTATGAGAAGATGGGCAGTGTTGATTTTAAGAAGAAGTAATTTAAGAAAGGAACTGTCCCTTCACTTGATGTTGTTAAAGAGAAGCTTGAAAAGATGCGTGGTGGTCCTGATCGCTTAAGAATGTGTGTTTTATACTTTCTTGCAAGCGTGTTAGGTGGTAAGGCTAAGACTAGGAAGGGAGTTCCCTCGGTAGACCCTTTTTCTTGAGGATTGTAGAAGATCTCGATGCGTGTAGAACATTTCCTTGGGGTAGGTATTCATTTGATGTGAATCTCAAGGAAATTTATCATACATTGAGACACTTAATGGGGTCGTCGAAACTGATTCTTGGGCATTTCCTGGCTTTGTTACTCCTTTGGAGTTGCTACCTTTTGAAGCAATACTTTGTCTGAAGAACACATACAGAGAAGAAGCTAAAGGAGCAGACATAGGGTGTCCTCGGATGTGTAAGACCAAGTTCAGACCATTCACTCTCAAAGGATTTCCTCTGTCGGACCTCTACGAAACACTCGGTAATACCAAAGATATCCAGAGTATCTTGCAACCATCTTCTGATGAGGAAGATATGTTAGCTGGTATCATGGAAAGGTATGAAGACCCAGATAACATTGATACGATTCCTGATAATTGGACGAGTTGTATAATTGATGATGGGAAACCGATATTCTGGAAAGATATGAGCTTGGACGATGAAAATAACCGAGTCGAACCAGCAAAGAATGGCTCCTCTAAATATCCGGCGCCGAGTGGGATTGTGGACCAGATTTAAGGGTTGAAGAAGAGTATGGATGAGAAGTTCCTACAAATGAGCGACCTCATCGATGGCATTGATAATAGATTGAAGTCCGTTGAATCTTATGTGAAAGAGGCAATTCCAAGAGAAGGTCTTGGAGAAGAGAAGGAATGACAAGAACAAGATGATGAAGGAGAAGAACAAGGTGATGAAGGAGAAGAAGACAATGAAGAAGTGGGAGTTGAGGTGGCAGAGAAGGAAAAGAAGAAGAAGAAGACGGAGCCAGCGCTTGTCAGTACGTATGTGACCAGACGACGAACTGGGATTCAGGTATTATTTGGTACTAATAGGTTTTATTTGGTACTAATAATTAGAACTATAGCATAAATCACATATCTGTGTTACCATGTAGGAACAACATGGCGTTTCATTCGAGGAAGGGGAGGTGCAGCATGAGAAGAAGAAGAAGAAGAAGAAGACTAGGAGTTAACAGTCCCAGATGTTCCCTTTATCATGCTGTCAATTCGGAGTTTTGAATTTTGAACAAATAAATTGCTCGTGGGATCGTGTCGTTTGCGCATTTAAATTTATTTTGAGGATATTGGTTTGGTTACAGTTATGAATAATCAGTTTAAATAAAATTAGGTTTGAGGATTTCGGTTTGGTACTAATCGGTTTAAAATAATGTTGTTCTTTGGTTGTTGGGTAACTATCTAATTGGTTATTAAATTAGCATTTCTAAAACAACGCGTGTGTTTGGTAGTTGAACTAGTCGTATATAGAGAAACGCATAATTTTTATTGTGATTCGACGCAATTAAATATCATGCACCGCATCACTTTCTTCTTCTTAAATATCACTCCCTCGCCTTCTCATAAACACGACACCATCACTGAGAACGAAACCCTAAACTTCAAAAAAAAACTCTTCCAAATGGCGTCTATTCCTAACAACCCTCCTCCGGCGGCTGAACCACGTCCCGAGCAATGCGACGCTACCTGAGCGAACTCCAGCGAAACCCTTTGCCGATATACTCCGCTGGGTTGGAGGCGGAGGACCCGTACGTGTGGGCTGCGACGATCACCGGTCCACCGGAAACCCCCTACGAAGGGGATAACTTCAACCTGCGCATCTTTTTCCCGCCGCAGTTCCCCTGGAATCCACCAAACATGCACTTCCGGACCCCCATCTTCCACCCCAATGTGAGCGATCGCGGCAACATCATCCATCCGTTGCTCATGTCTGATACGTGGTGCATCGCGACTTCAGTGGCCCAGATGTTGATGACTCTGGCCTAGATGCTCTTGCATCCGCTGGTGGGTGAGGGCGACATCGTCAGGGAGGAGGTGGCGGTGATGTACCGGAAAGACAAGGCCCGCTATGAGAAATTTGCGCGTAGCTTCACCAGGATCCACGCCGGTTAATCCATGGCGGGACAAACTTTTAGTATTGTTATTTTTTGTTTTTTTAGGGTTTTTTTATTATGAACTTTAATTATGTATTTTTATTTTATCATGTTATTCTTTTTTTTTGTGATTAATTGAAAAAATTCACAAAGTTTTGGGTGTGTTAACGATAAAGTAGGAACCCTCATAACTCTAACATCTGATAGAACCCTAATAAATGGAGAATTAGGTAGTCTCTGAAAACGCCAAAAAATCTTTAGTTAACGTAAATGTGATAAAAGTAATATTAAATTATTTAATAGTACCTAGGGTTTGACTTGGTAGTTTTTAAACTTGATAGTTGTACCAGTTTAAAATTGAGTATGGACGCTTTTATTTCCATTTATTAACGATTACGCATGAAGATGTCACCAAGCACCGCCTCGCTTTTCCTTAACTATCCTACTTCTCATTTCATTTAATTTCATTCATTGTAACATCTATTTATTTTCTTTTCGTCAGAAACCCTAATTTTCAATAACTGTCAATATCATGCAACTTTGGGAAACTAGAACAATTGGGAGTATTGAAAAATTATTATAACTTGTACCAATAGATAAATTATATAAATAGATATTTAGATGAACGCAAGATGAACTTTAAATTATCTAAATAGCAAATAAAATAGTTTGAAAAAAACATAATTATTATAATGCATAAACTAAATTAAAAACACCAAACGAGTTTAAGTAAACATAAAGAAAAAAGGAGGACATCACTCCTTAAAGTCTAGAACTTATATTAAGAAATAATAAAAAAGATAATCTTGTAGAACTGTCATTTATGCATTCCCTAGTCCATCTGTTCATGCATCCTCCATCGTCTCTATCTAATATTATTTAATATATTAGTTTTAAGTATTGGATATGTAATCAAAAGTTTAAGTAAACAAAATATTTAAAATACTTACTATGTGCGATAGTTAAAAACATCGTCAATTGCTTGAGAGACCAAGAAACGTGATAAGCCAATGTTTTCATGGTCATGGATAGTAACTTCATTTAAATTAATAAGCAGAAGAAGAAATCAGAATATAAATCAATCAGGTACGGTGTTGCAGAATAATCATCAATCTCTGACTCGCTGATCTGACTCTTCATTAGATGAAATACCCATCCTACTTGCTTTTACGGTGCAAGTAGGATGGGTATTTCATCTGATGAAGAGTCTGAGATCAGCGAGTCAGAGATTGATGATTATTGTGCAACATCAGGTACATTGTTTCCATTGTGAAGGATTTGGGTAGTTTTTTTTCTTCCTGTTAGGTGTTTTTGAAGGACGACATTTCTCCTCTGTAAGATCATGAATATATATATATATATATATATAATAGTCAAGGATGAGTAAAAGAAGCAGATAGATTCGATGAATTGTTTTGAGGAGTCGTGTTTTGATGAGTCGTGGCATAATAAAGAGCAGTTAAATATTACTTGCAAAAGATTTTTATTTTATGTATTTTCAATAGATTAATGATAATAAGCACCACTTCGCTTTTTTTTAAATACCCCACTACTCATTTCATTTCATTTAATTCACTGTAACATCTCTTTATTCTCATCTCGTCAAAAATCCTAATTTTTTATGTTTTCTTATTTTGTATTTTTGTCTTTTTAATTTTAGTATTATCACTTATTTTGTCTTTTCAATGAATATTTATGTTATAAACATTTCTAAAAATAATTATTATTTGGAAATAATTTTTTTTATTTATTTTCAATAGATTAATAATAATAAATGCTATGGTTTACCAGACTTGGTAGTTGTACCAGTCTGACATCGAGATATTAGTTTTAGTATTTTTGCTTATTTTGTATTTTCACTGAATATTTCTGTTATAAACGTTTCTAAAAGTAATTCTTATTTGGAAATGAAAATTTTTTATTTATTTTCAATAGATTAATGACAATAAATGATATGGTTTACCAGACTTGGTAGTTGTACCAGTCTGACATCGAGAATAATACATTTGTAATGCGTAAAGGCGTCTTCAACCACAGCCCATTTATCGTTAAATACCCTAGCTAGTCTCCTTCTCATTTCATCACACCAACCTTTCATTTGCTTTTAGAAAGAAACGCTTATATCGTTGAGGAAGTCGTGGACGAGAGGATGAGGAACTTTGGAGCATGAGTTCAAATCCATTTATCAGTCTCCACAGTTTCTCATCTTCTTCCCTCTACGACTTTGCACCGCCTCACTTATCCTTTTCGACGTGAAACCCTAAGATAGTACAGAAAGTGGTTGATGAGAAAATGAGCAACTTAGGAGCCTGAGCGAAGAGTTTGGAGAAGAAATTCATACACCAGCCTCCTAAGTTGTTCATCTTTTTCATCCACCACTTCCTGCACCATCTTCGTAAGGATCCACTCAGATCGCCTTGTAATTCAATTAAGTATTACGAATCTAAATCCTTAAGATGTGAAATAACCGTAAAATTAGAAGAAATCCAAAAAAGTAGAACGTGGTATAATTGGTGTAAATGGGTATAATTTGTGGAAATTTAAGAAATTATAAGTTCTGGTACAAATTGGTATAATTAGGCCTAACTACGTTCAACTTTGGGAAACTATAATATCTGGTACTAATTGGTATAATTCTGCCAAACTACGTGTAACTTTGGGAAACTCTAAAACCTGGTACTAATTGGTATAATTCGGCTCTACTAAGTACAACTTTGGGAAACTTTAATATTTGGTACTAACTGTTATAATTCGGTCCAACAATGTGCAACTTTGGGAAACTATAATATCTGATACTAATTGGTATAATTCGTCCCAACTACGTGCAACTTTGGGAAACTATAAAATCCGGTACTAATTGGTATAATTCGGCCCAACTACGTGTAACTTTGGGAAAGCCTAAAATCTGGTATTAATTGGTCAAATTCAGCCCAACTACGTGCAACTTTGGGAAACTCGAACAAATGAGAGAAAACTGTATAATTCGGCCCAACTACGTAATAACTCGTACAAATTGGTATAATTTAGCCCAACTAAGTGTACTTTGTCAAACCATAACTCGGTAAAATTAAATTCTCAGAAATTAAGGATAAGATAAATACTTAGATTAAAAATGAAATTCTGGGAACGAAACAATATGTTCATTAAACAACTGTATCAGCTTTGCACCCTTCAGCTATGAATTAAACCTAAACCCGCCAATACACCCTTCAGCTTTGCAATCTCTTCAGCATTGTTGTTCAGCTCCATGCGCAGGTCCTGAATCTCAGCTTTTATCCTAGAAATCTCATCATCGACAGCGTGATCCCATTTTATCCAAAAGTGGTAGCCATCGTTCTACACAAAAATTCAGAAAACCAAAACAAGTAATTCACATCCGGGTTTCTTCGCATCCTAACATCTAATTCGCAAAATTAAAAGTGAACCCAATAATATTAAATCAATCACAATCCAGAAAATTAGAATAATTAAAACCTTATACACTTTTCAGGTGTAGTATCTCTTTCCTGGATCTTCAGAAATCTCCTGGATGATTCCTCCACCACATGGAAAAACTGTCGGAATCCCAAACTCTGCATCGGCTACGTGGTAAAGGCGGTCGATTCGCTTATTGTTTCTCTTCTCGTCGCTGTAGCTGGGGTCCATAGTCGCTGTAGCAAAGGAAGTTCACAAATTTGAAGAGAGAGAGGAATGTCCCAAGAGAGAGAGACAAAATAGAAATATGTAAAATGAAATTCAAATTGGGAGGGGAAGTTCGAATTTTGCTGAATTTGGGTATTGGGAGGAAATTCAAATTTGAATTATATTACAACTAACAAATATAATATTATTTAAGTAATACACTCATAAAATGGGGCCGTCTCACGTGGGGAATTCGCTCACGTGCCACCGCCAATAGCTAATATCCAATAACACGTGGACACATGTCACTTCTTCTTATGAGGTATTATATGTTTTTGTACGTAGTATGACAGTTATACAAACTCTCAAGTAGTTGTACTTTTCCGATTTTAACCAAAAAACTAGTAATACTTATATTAAATTTGAAATTATGTAGTTGAACTTTTCACAAGTACTAGTTAATTTGTTGCCCCACCATTTTCATTTTATCAGATTTCGTTTTCGCCTTTTTACGTTCTGTTTGATGCCTGATGTGGTTACTCATCGTGAAGTCTTCATAGAACTATGATGTGTATTATGAGAAAACTTGTTTCAAAGTTCAAAGATTTATAAATTGCATATTTTGGCTAGTTTAAATGTTAATCATAACATAACTATGTATACAATCTACGAGAATGTAATCGATTTCATATAATTTGGTGTATATTTCAATATTTTCATGGTTCTTGTAATTTGAAATTGGTTTATTGAACCGATAAATATCGATACTTAGAACCAAAACAGAATGTATTCATATATTTTAATATTTTAATAATATATTAACTGAGAATGTCTGAAAAAGGTCATGTCTGATAAAGGTATTGGTCATCTACTCCACTTACTCTGTCTGGCCCACAACCTTTCATCTGATAAAGTAAAAAGTAACTCATTGTAACTGATACATGTCTATTTCTCAAGGAAGCTAATTTTCCGATGAAATAAAACAGAACATTCTCACTCATTTTCCATAATTGTTAGAAAAGTATTGGACACATAGAGTTTTCTTTATTTTTAGCACGAGAGAACAAGCAAACCCAAAACCAAGAGCTGAAAATAGTTGAACATAGTTAAGATGCGAGAGAATCTATCTGAATTCGTTAAGCACCCCCGTTTAATTGCTTGCTCCCCGGATTTCTTTGAGTCGGCGGTCAGTCATGGTAATCCATACACCTTGTACCTTTGTGGCATGAGCATGATGATTCTCGATGTTGAGATCGAAAATTTGGTGCCTTTTTTTAACCGGGCCTCTAAGGCAGGAATTGATGCGGTGATAGTCATGATGGCAATCTGCGCCACCGCATATGGTTTCTATCCAAGGGGCCTAGAGATCTTAGACCATATCGATGGTTGGAAATTACGGATGATGTACATGGAAGAACTAGGGGATCAAGTAATGAACACTATGTTGATAATGCTGAATGATGGTTTCCAATATCTGCAGGCAGGTCTTGACCGATTTCCCTGCATGTCGATTCCAGCACTACAACAAGTGCTGTGAGCTCTGCTTCCTCTACATGCATTACCAATGTGCGAAGAATTTACTAGTTCCATAGTTGACTACTAGCTGGAAATGGCTACATATCCGTTGCTAGTTATGTTTGAGTTATTGATTAGTTAAAAACTCCGTATTCTGCTTGTAGTCAACTTCTTTTTATTATGAACTAATTTCCTATTGTTGTTGTTTTGCTTTGTATTTAACTATTTCCTACTACTATGAACTAAGAAACTTCTTTTTACTATGAACTAAGTAACTGATTTTAACTGATACGTGTTTTGATTATAAAAAGTATCTGATTTTCACGGAAGCACATTTTCCAAAGAAATGAAACAGAACATTCTCATGCGCTTTCCATAATTGTTAGAAAACATTGACACAGAGAGTTTTCTTCAATTTTAAACACGAGACAACAAACAAACCCTAAATCCCCCTAAACCCAGCGCTGGAAATAGTTTAACATAGTTGTACCAATTTATTCATTCTATTACAAGTTAAAATTGTCAATTGTCCTGAGTACTAGATCCACCCTGACTATTACCCTCAGGATTACTACAATTAAAATAAGGCCACCAGCCTCTACCACGAGTATAACCCTGCGCATTTCCCTCAGGATTACTGGTATTATATATTCGATCCCATCCTCCATTACCCTGAGCATTTCCCTGCGCATTACTCTCAGTATTACTGCAGTTCAAAAAAGGCCACCAGCCTCCACCATGAGTATAACCCTGCGCATTCCCCTCAGGATTACTGGCAGTAAAATTTGGATCCCAGCCTTCATTCCACTGAGTATTACCATGCGCATTCCCCTTAACATTACTGGCATACCAGCCTTCATTCCCCTGAGTATTACCATGCGCATTCCCGACTCCATCCTGAGTATTACCCTGCCTTTTCTTATGCTTATTACTTGGCCTTGGCCCACGCTCTCGAACCGATGCAAATCTTCTCTGTTGCCTTCTTCCAGGTTTTTTTGGGACCTCATGTGGTTTTGGGGCAGTCTTCTTTTTGATATCATCTGGAAGACCCATTGTGAACAATGAAGAACAGGGTATACCGTCCTGGCATATGCAAGTGTCCACAAATCAGTAGTATAGTACTTCGACCACAAATCATGCGAGTGGATATCCTCACTTCTATCTTCCCTGGCCATAAAAATCCTCACTGCGGCAAGTGCATGGACGCAAGGATATTTGTCTATATCATAACATCTGCATGAACAAGATTTGGTTTTCAAGAACCATATAAGTCTTCCCATCTCCACCGACCACAGCATATTCAAGCAGAAACGAGTTCAGCTCAGTCACATTTAGGGACTGAGCAATTTCAACTCTCCCGTGTAAGACATTTTTGACATAGGGAACCAGTTTATGTGCTCCAAGTGCTGTAGCAGCCTCCTTCCTATGTTTGTTACACCACTCAGATACCTTTGCCAAGATGGCATCCATCATAGGTAATCAAGCATACTTCCTCGGATCATCAAGCGCGCTGTTCATAGACTCTACACAGTTACTAGTGTCGATGTTGTACCTTTCTTCCGGAAGTTAGTACCTTGCCCATTTTTCCTCATGCAAACTATTACATAAATATGTAATTGCATCCGGATACCTTTCTCCCAATTGACCATAAGCCACAAGAAACTCAGCCTTTGTATACTTCCTCGCAACTTCCATGAACTTGCCTACAACTGAATCTTTCTCTCTCCAAATGTTCCCTTTCACATTCTGGGCCAAATGATAAATGCAACAACCGTGTTTAGCTTGCGGTTACACATCCCTTATTGCATTGATCAGGCTTACATTCCTGTTCGAAACAAACACAATTGAGAACTGTCAGGTATATGGGTTTTAAGTTTAGTGAAGAACCAGTTCCAACTATCATTCTTTTCCCCATCAACTACCCTAAAAGATAGGGGATAATGGTGATGATTCGGATCCTAAGCTGTTGCAAATACAAGGCATCCACCAAATCCATTATTCAAAAAGTTGCATCAACAATTATCACTTTCCTCATTGCCGCAAACCCTTCAATGGTAGGACCCAAAGCGACGAATAGGTACTTGAATCTTCCTAATTCATCCACTTCAACACTTGATGTCGTACCAGGATTAAACTGCTCTAGCATGTACAAATACAAATGCAGATGCTCGAAACTCTCTTCTGGAGTACCACGAGCATAACTTATAGCTTTCTGTCTGCCTCTCCATGCCGTAGAGTATGATACGTCCACACGACCTCTAGTTTGAACCAAAGCCATGATATCTTTAGGAGTTGGTGGTTTTAATCGACTTGGGTAAGTTTTACTAACAATTGCTGCAACTAACCCAGGTGTGCCTTTCCTTTGTTTGCTGCTAGTACACGCAGAAGCCCGAGAGCGAGAATGCATTTTCCTATATACTCTAACCGTGAAAATATTTGACTGAGCTGTCTTAGCGGAATTTATATACCAGTTACATCCAGTTTCAGCTTGACCGCATTTCACATAGTATCGTGTCTTATCAGACTTGTGTACAGTGATGCCAAAACAATGTTTATGAGAACCTCTGTAATCTAAATCTATTTAGATCCTGCTTACAGCTAAACTCTGCACCAACTCTCAGTTTCAAACTGTCTTCTCATTCACGTTGAATACGTTGTTCTTCTACACAGTCTGGAGGATCAAAAATAACAAGCATTCGATATGTTTGATTTATATCATCTTGATCTCCACCGTTTTCTTCATTCTCACGAGATAGATTAACACCTTCGTCATTCTCCATTACTGGCACATATTGTTGTTTTGTTGAACCGTTTCCTGTGTAAATAACAATAGCACCATCATTAAACTCAGCATTGCGGTCGACAAAAACGCCATCACTCGCTATATCGTTAGCTGCGCTCACCTCCCTGACATTCACAACAACAAGACTTACCCTCTCTACACGTGAAACTTGCTCGGCCACACTACAAGAAAAAGTGAATATTGTTACGAAAAATTGTGACTAAATTTTTTTGTAACAATTTTGTTACGATTTTTATACGAAATTGTGACAAAATTATTTAGGCATAAAAACGTTACCATTTCGTCATAACATTGTGACCAAATTAAAAGTTACAAACTTTTGTCACTAATCGTGACGTAATTGTTACATAATATATAGTTACAAATATTGTTACTGATTTGCGACCAAATATAGTAACTAAATTATACAATTTTTGTGGCTAAACTTAAGTCACTCAAAGTTACAAATATTTTATAAATACATCATCACAATCAGTTACTATTTTAGTGACTTTTGAGTTTGGTCATAGATTATGACATAATTGTTACCATTTTGTGACAAGATTAAAATCATAATTTAAAAAATAAGAAAATAGTTTTAATTCAGATAAACATCCAGAATTCAGTTGAATGAATTTCTTATTCTATTTTATTTTTATTTTTCTCAAAAACTTGTATCTGACAAATTGTTGCTGAAGAAATTAAACAATGTGTAAATGCTGATTTTGAGAAGTCGAAGATGCTATTGTATGTTGAACATCTTGGATCATTACTAATCTAATATAGTAATAAAGTTTTAGGTAAGTAACAAATGTCAAATAACCAACGTGTTAGTCAAATATTTTTTTATTGCTATTAATAATAACAATTTAATAAATTTTTATTGACTAATATATGTGATATAGGGTATAAAATTTATTTTTATTTTATCTTAATTGAAAAAAAATTACAAAATATTGTTTTAAGAACACATAATAAAATAGAAAAAACTACTACAAAATACAAAATAAAAAAAAATTAATGAGTGTAGAATTTAGGGTTTAGGGTATAAAAGTATAGGATTTGAAATATATTTTTTATAATTATATTACAACAGAAATTTAATTTTTTTTGGATTAAAGAGAGTTTGATTTGGAGTTTAGGGATTCACACTTGTAAGATATCTTTGTTATTTCTCAAGTTATAAAAAAACTATACAACATATTATTGTTTCACAGTAAAAACATAAAATGGAATAGAAAAAACTATACAATAACAAGTAAAAGCTAGTGAATCTTTTATTTAAAGTTGATGCACTACAAGAATATTGAGTTTTAATAGAAGATAGTGGTTTAGATGTTTACGCTATGGTTGATATATCTTGAAACTTTTAATAGCGTTTCTAAATTGATACACGCTATGATATATTATGCTGGTGAAAATTTTTACTCCCCCTAATTATTTATTTGTCTTTTGGTTTTAAAAGTTATGGTAAGGTTTAATGCCTTAAACTATTCAACCTTATTTCAGTTCCGACCTTTTTCTTTCTAATTTTTTTAGCGGAAAACTTTTCCTTTACCAAAAAAAAAAGGTGCCGTCCCTTAATTTTTACCCTTTATCGTTTGCCTTCAACTAATCCTCAAACCCTAGGTCCGATGGATTTGGCTGTATCTCTCTTCCCTTTCTTCTCTCTCCCTACACAATGGAACCTCTCGCATCATCTCCTCGAGACCCATCGTCTTCTTCAGCTTTCTCAAGCGCTCCTCATCTCTCACTTTCGTCAAGACCTCCTCCAACCAAATCGAGATGTTCTTCTTCGAGGATGAAACCCCAGAAATAACTTCCAGTGCCGTCTATGCCCTGCCGTCTCCTCCAGAAGTTTCGTCCCGCCGCCTTATTTCGAGAAGGAGCAGACGAGACAGAGGTATAGATCGCGACGGCTTTCGAGGAACTGTATGGTCCGGTAGATAGCAGAGAGAGCATGCTCGGAAAGAACATTAAGACCTGAAAGGTATGGCCTTTCCTCTCTATCTCTTCTGTACCTTCTGTGAGTATTTCTTACAGAGAGAATCTAATTGATTCTGGGTTTTGATTTTGTGCAGGACTTGTTATTGTTTTTAAGTATTTAGGGATTTTCATAAAAAGAAAAAGGTACCTTTTTTCATTGTTCATTGAAACAAAGGTTGAAATTTCTTACAAAACCCCTATCTGATTTAGTAGTTTTGCTCAAAGATTTTGAGTGGGTTTTGCTGTTTACTTGGTTTTTAATGTTTGAATACAGATATGAAGTGCTGTGAGAAAATTTGGTGACAAGAGTCTATATTGTTGTCAATGATTCTTGTGTTTTTTTTGGTGTTATCGTGTTCCAAAAGTCTTTCTATAGGATAAATAAACCGTGAAAGCTTGGTTTTGTTTTGGAGTTGTTAGTTTCATAGGAATGGGAAGAAGAATGTAGAAATTTGGCTCTTGTAGTTTGATCTCCTTTGAATGTTGGCTTCATAGTATCTGTATCCTTATGGTTTGTTCTGAAAGAAGCATTGTTTTGCACAGGTCTTCCATCTTCTATTTCTACTGCTGTTCTTGCTAGCAGCTCTGCCACTACAACATATATATCCCTTGATGTGGCTTCGAGTATTAGGATATGTAGCAAGTTTAATGATAACCTCTCAGTTATTGGATTTTGTTTCCCGGTACTCCGTACTTGGCACTGGAATACGCACAAAGCAGGACTCGGACTGATATAATCATATGTTTTGTCAAAGTTTGTTTGATTTCTTTACTGTTACTTTTGTGTTGTGTTCTTCCTCGTGCAGGAGGAAGCTAAGTCGGTTGGCCATCTGCAGAGTGAGGGAATGGCCTAGTTCCAGTTCTTCACCTTTCGATTTTGCATAGTATCAACATGAGTAGATGATTCTTGGTGAAAACAGAAAAACTGGTTTGATTACATGTGAACCTTTGACAGGTTCAGAAGTTTGAGCCAAACAACCCTAAGGACAAAGAGGATATTGCTTCAAATTCTCCAATAAAGGTAGCAGTTCTTTTCGATTTCAAAGATATTGTTTCAGTCTCTTAATTTTTACCAGATGAAAGCTTCTTCGGGCAAAGACAACAACAAGTTTGAGATTTCCTGCTAGGCGATAAAGATCTAGCTTGAGATCCGAGGACGATGCTGAGCAACCTATCCTTTATTCACAAGTTTATTACAAAAGCTGTATAACCTTATTTTTAATTATGTACGTTTACTTTGTAATACTGATCTTTTGTATCATGGTTTCATGTTATGAAAATATAGTTTTTTTAATATGTCTATTTATTATTAGTTAATTAGTAGTTAATTAGGACGAAAAATAGTTGCAAATTAAGATCAATAGCCAATGTTCTTTATGTCATTAGTTGTGACAATTTGCAACAAAGTTTCGTCGAAATAAATGACGTAATTGATAGTCGGTAAACGAATCCCTAGTCATTATTTTTGATGATTTAGATCTAAAATTTTGTCAAAATGAGTGACAGAATGTGATGATTTAGAACTAAAATTTTGTCAAAATGAGTGACAGAATTGGGATACTATAACCGTCATAAAATATGACGGTCTGAGACGTTTTCTTTAGTCTCTAATTAATACAGTTTTGTTACTTTAATTTTTCGTCGCCATTGATGACGAAGTAGTTACTAGATATACTCGTCACAACAGATGTGACGTTTTTGTTACGAAAAAAAATTTGTGACGATTGTATTGTGACTGTTCAAAAAACATCACAACTCCGTCACAATAATTTTATTGCTACGAAATTGTGTTTATTGTGACGAAATTTTTTTTGTCATAATATAGCTATTTTCTTGTAGTCATACACTCCATCTACATTGATGACCTCTACATACAAGACACTTCTGCGTCCCTCATTATCAAACGACGTCTCATAGATACCGAGAATCGTCATCCAAAATATACCACTGCTTCTTCGTTTGCATTACTACCGGAATATAACTCAGTTTTAACTTTGTAGATGATTCTCCTATCCCAACCTTCTTGCATATCCTACCCACTAAACCGGAATAGCTTATTTCCTTTAAGCTTGATGTCTTAAACATTATACCGTACATGGAACCTTCTCTTGAAATCCATTTATCATCGGTACATGAATAATGTCCTACATAATAAAAAAAATACGTTTGTTATCATTGTGTTCTGAAAAAAAAAATATATATATATATATAGACACTGCATATCAACTTTACTTATGAATACCAATTTTTCCGAGTTATACGAAAAACTCCTACTATAACCAAATTGTTCTAGTTATCCTGAATCGGCAAATTTGGTGTACAAACTAAATCTCATTACAATTAAACCTCACCAGTCAATTAAAAGAGCATATGCGATCCAATGTGAATAAAAAAATGAACTCTCCCCATTTTGAATTGCCCTATTTTGTAAATCAAAATTATATCCCAAACCCAATTGTTCCTGGGCAAAATCGAATCAATTAGCGACTTCACAAGAAAATACAGAGGCCGAGGAAGAAGAAAAACTTACCTCTTCCTTTGGCGTTGGAATGGAAGAGTAAAAGCCCCATCGAATTTCCAGGATTAAAGTGGATAGGAGATGTTGCATGCAAACCCAGTTTTCTGATTTCAGCAAACCCAAGAAAGTAGAATAAGAGCAGAATCGACCTTATTTCTGATTGGCTTAAAATTTGGTCCAAAATGTTTTAATTGGCTGAAACCTCCCTATTTCCTATTGGTCGACATTTCCCTCCAGCACTTTTGATTTGTTGAAACCTCCAATACTTTTGATTGGTTGAAATTATCAAGAATCCCAACCATTCATTTTAGTTATTGCCAGAACAATATGGGGACTGGGCTTTTGGTTCTATTTGTATTTGCACCATACGTTACCCTTTGGGCTTTTCCATTAATGGAATTGTCGACAAAAAGGGCAATATAGGTATAACAAGTTTCATTAAAAGAGACAGTCCTGCAAAATGTTTTTATTGGCTAAAATCTTCTTCTTTCCTATTGGTCGACAATTCCCACTAAGACTTCTGATTGGCTGAACATTCTTAATTCTCATTGGTCGATTATTCATTTTCCTAATTCACAGTTAAGGGTAATATGAGGACAACACATTTCATTAAAAGGAATGGGGACTACCGCTGGTATGAGAGAATAACTTTGGTAGGGTAGATTATTTCATCACTACTTACTGGTATACGAGAATTTCTCCCACAAAGTTTTCACAAATTATTTCATGGTATTTCTTTTTTTTCAAAAAGTTGTTTCGTGGTATTCGAGCCAAGATTAATTTACTCTTTACACTAATGGAAAATTGGCTTTTCAAGACCTGATCTTTCTGTAAATGTTAAACTTATGCCTAAACAATTTTTCTGGCCTAAACATACTTATACATTTAAACAATTTAAAATTCAACCCTAATGTATGGTTTTTGTGCGTAAAACTACTTTTGGAGAGACGCTGTTAAGTTGTCGTGAAACATTGTCTACGTGTACTCCACGTAAGCTACGACATCGTTTTGCTCTCTAAGTCGTGGGATTAAAATTTTAACAAAACAACTTTGTTTCGTGGTGTTTTTTTTTTATTTTGTTCGTCGTCGTCGATCTTCAAGGTTTCGACTTTCCCTTTCACTGAGTGTCGATTAAGGGATTTTAAAAAGGCACATGACTGTTTCGACTTTCCCTTTCACTGAGTGTTGATTAAGGGATTTCCCTTTCACTGGTTCTTCAACCTCTCGTTTCATCGATGTCGACGTCTTCTTCGAACAGTTCTGATTAGTCGTTTTTGTTTTTGTTTTATCTGTTTTACCGAGTTTCTTATTACTGTTTTATTATCTTGTATTTTATGAAGGAATAACAAGGCACATGACTGAGCAACAGAGAGGGATACCATCAAAATGTCAATGTGGCGCAGGATCGATTATCAGAACGTCGGACACTTATCAAAATCCGGGGAGGCTCTTTTATTATTGCCCATATGGGTCGAAGGAGGTAATGTACACTCTGTTCGATGAAGAAGACAATGGAATAAATCAACTGAATCGTCGAGTCGCGGCTTCAAGTTCAAGTTGTGTATAACCAGTACGACGTAGTTTTACTATAGATGTTAGGCCCATTTTTGTGATCTGCTAAGGCCCAAAAGCTAGACAACGTCGTTTTGTCATTGATTTTTTTGCGACTTCTACTGCATAAAATGACGTCGTGGCTTACCTGGATTCCATGTATTCATCGGTTGACGGCGACTTAACACCTATTGGACGGAAGTAGTTTTACGCACAAAAACCATACATTAGGGTTGAATTTCAAATTGTTTAAACGTATAAGTATGTTTAAGCCAAAAAAATTGTTTAGGCATAAGTTTAACATTTACAGAAAAATTATGTCTGAAAAAGCCAATTTTCCTTACACTAACTAAATATTTAATCCGCACATATATTTCATAAATTAATCACATTATTAAGTTATAAACTTTTTACTATTAAAGAAACCGAATATAAATATAACAGAAATGTTAAACATTCCACTAACCAGAAAAGGAAAATATCAACGAACACCTCATTTATAAAAAACTAAATTAATGAAAGATGTTTTATTCATTCACAAATTGTAATTTAGGATGATTTTCTCTCCATGGCTAATTTTTTTTTTATTTTTCTTTTGCCAGAACTCTTGCTCCATTATGTCATAGTGTATGTCCTTGTGATAGGTTATTTCTCGCATATTCCTTCATTTTTTTGTCTGAATGAATGTTAAATTGTATTCAAAAAAAAAATTGCATGTTTAATCTGCGATGCGATCGTTTAGTTAGAACATTTTGAAAAAACAAAGTAATCCAAAATATTGTAGGGGCAAAATGAAGCTTCTTCGTCAAAACGTAGGCCTCGACTCTCTCTTATCTTTGGTTTGAGACCTAGTAGGAACCGTATCCTTGATAGATTTGCGTGGAACCATAATAAATCAGGAATATACACGGTTAAATCGGGATATGATCTGATTAGGAAAACAAAATTTGAACAGAATTTGGATGTCGTGAGAGAACCGAGTATTAAAGCCCTTCAAATCTACGTTTGGAAAGTACGAATGCCTGGAAAAATGAAGCATTTTATGTGGCAAGCTTTATCAGGATGTATTGCTACTTGCCAAAACCTAACCTACAGGCATATCAGAACGGATAAGAGTTGTCCCCGCTGTGGGAATTCTGAAGAATCTATTAACCATCTTTTGTTTTTCTGTCCCCCGACTTTACAAGTCTAGGCGTTATCGAACTTTCCGTCCCTTCAGGGTCCCTTCCCGAGACATCTATTTACCAAAATATGAGCTTCCTCTTTTGAAAAACAAAAGAATTAGGCATTACAGATCCTCAAAAGGATATTTATCCTTCGATCTTGTGGTATATTTAGAAAGCGAGGAATGACACGATCTTCAACGAGAAATAAATTTCTCCGGTAGATACTTTGATCCACGCCAAGGTTGAAGCAGAAAGTTGGAAGACTGCAAACTAACCGGAAGAAGAAGAGGACGTAACAGACGAGGCTTCGCTAACTCCTTTGCTCCTGATTTCTCTACCCGATGCCTAGAGGTTCCCAATTTTTCAGGTTGATGCATCCTAGATAGGCAACGGTCTAGTTAGTGGGTTCGGATAGAGTCTGAAGGAGGAGAGGGGTGGTGAGACTTTTGGCATTCAGGACTGTCGTAGAAGCCTATTGACCCTTCATACCGAATCGGAGAGCCTTTATGGGCTATGTCTTGCGTGAAAGATAGACAAATTAATTTTATCCGTACACTTTCAGACCGATTGCTCGGATCTGGTAAGCATGTCTGAATCTCCATCGGATTGGCCATCTTTCTTATCAGAGTTGAAAGCCTTCCGCATCCTTCGGAAAAGCTTCTTGGATTTCACTCTCTCGCATATCCCCAGAAGTTCAAATGTCCGAGCGGATAATCTAACAAAAAGAGCTCGAGCAAGAGGCAGTATTTTCTCCCAAATTATTCATACCAAACCAGCTGAAAACGGTTTTCGGACTAATTCCTTAACGGACCAAATGTGATATAATAGTTGGGTTGTTAAAAAAAAATGTAGGCCTCGACGCGAACCATGCCTAAATCCCCTCTTCGTATCGAGTATCACCCAACAATCGAATCGAACTGAAATAATTCCTCATTCCTTTACCGATCCATTTTATCATTTGTGAAGCCGTAATCGGAGGTGTTCCGTGTCGCCGCGAATTTCTCTCTCCAAATAGAATAAACTCTGTTTTTTTTTTCTTCTTAGCGATCTTTGACTTCTATTTATTCTTCTTTATCATCTTTGTTTTCTCCAATAGTTCCCCATTCTTCTTTCTCTTTCGGTTTGTCTTTGTCTTTCTCTTCCGATTTTCCTTCTTCACTGTCTTCTTCTTGTTCTTTTTCTTATCCTACTTTTTTTTCATCGTCTTAATCTTCATTTTCTCCCTATTATTTATCCTCCTTGTTTTTCTTTTTCATCATCTTCATGGTCTCCGAATTCTTTTTTTTTTCTTTCTCTCTCACTTCTGATTTTTCTTCGTCATTTTGTTCACCCACTTTATCATCATTTTTATTCTGTCATTCAGGAGTATTAACAAAAAAAAAAGGACTGCAATGATTTTATTTTTGTACCAAACAATCAATGCAATGGTTTTCATTCTCTATTCATACTAACATAAAATAGTTTAAATTCTCTACAATAAGTTTTGAAGGGTTGACTTTATATAAGCATTATTCCACCCCAAAAAAATATGATAAAAACTTGTAAAAGTGATGTCAATAAAAAAATTATCTTTATTTATCGTATTAGATCATACATTATTCCATTAGTTAATATAGGATCCTTTCTTGCTTCTTCACCTTCTTAGTCTTTCGTTTTTCTTTTTCATCATTTTTTAGTTCTTCTTCTTCTTTATTGTCTTCATCTTCCCTAGCTTTTTAAAGCATCCTTGCTATTTATTCCTTCTTTTAATCAATCAGATACTTCTTTGCTGTAAAAAAGTCTTCCATCGTTTCAACTATTATTTCCGTCTATTTTTCATACTTTTTTCTCAAGCATTTTAAATAGGGTTTTGAACCAGTTCAGTACTGTCAAATTCAATGCATGTACTTTCTTTGATGATACATTGATATGTTTTGTGGGTCGCTACCATTTTCTCCTCGAGAAATGCCTGCTCACCTAAATTCTCTGTTATTTCAAGTACTCTCATTATTAACAAGACACCTTAATTTCGCAAATATAACCTAACTTGATTTACACTCATTTAACAATATTTAAAAATAACGAATTTTTTGAATATTCATTTAGTGTCATAAATCCTTTACTTAAAATAAATAAATCATAAATTCGAAAAGTTTTTACAATAAACCGAATATTAAGTATTTGAAGAAACTAAAGAAAATATAATTAAAATTGCCCATGATTCCCGGATGTAACACCAATATAACACCATGATAAAAATCAGATTAATTCATTCCTAGGATAAAAATCCCTTTGATAACTACCTAATTAAAACTAATTCCCATTAGTGAATAAGCAATTAACAAGCATAAGGTTCCAAGTCTAATATGACCAAACATCCTCTTTGTGCATCAAAATAAGAGCTAAGATAGACTGAATCTTATACAGAAAGATAAAGCAAGCATCACATGATCTCAAATTCCAATCAACTTAGAACTTCAAAACAAGACTAACCCTTTCCCAAGATATTAATAACATTCCTAATCATCATTCAAACCTAATTCTCAGTGTAATAATGATCAAGAAGCATTAAGATTCAGTTCTAACATGTCATTTATGCATCAAACAAACACTCCCATGGCATTCAAAACATAAACCCTTAAGTTAGCTGATTCAGGCATTTCATCAAATATTTTTTGTGAAATGCCTATGAACCCAGATTTCACTTTCTCAAGGAAATCTGGCATTAGGAGCAGCTAACTAAGGAAAAGGAAATGAGAATCTAGAACCTAAACATCATAAATCAAACATCTAAGCACCCTAATCTACACACTTAGAAGCTTAAAAGAAGACTACTCACTAATTATGCTTAACACACCTAATACTTTGCAAGAGGTGATGTTAAACATGATTAATAAGATAGAGAAGATGAAAAGAATGATAAGAAACAGCCTTCACTAATTAAAAACGAGGTATTTCTTTACAATATTTCACAAAAATGGCAAAGAAAATAAAAGGGAATTCCAAGATGATCCAAAGGAAAAAAGCAACCAATGCATACAAGGGCAAGAACTCATCTAACCCCAATATTTAAGATGCCACCCCAAAGTCTCACACTTAAACTTCCATCACATGAACCTCACACTTCTCTTCTCACTAGGGGATTCTTTATTTTCATTTACAAACTTTGGTCTTGGGGTCTAAACTTTACACTTTGCTATTTTTCACTTAACACTATCTGGCCTCTTTTCTTATCTCTTTAGACACTTGAGCCTTTTTGGCTTCTTTTCTTTTTTTTTTCTTTTCACTTAGAGGCCAGACTTTTTCCTTGTAAACACTAGAGCTTCTTTTCTTGTTCATCCCCTAGCTCTCATCACTCTCCACTGTTCCATGCATCTCTCTTCTCTCACCGGAATGATTTCTCTCTTTTAATCTCTCACCAACAAAACATTCCCCCACGCTCAATTCTTGCCATGATCTATTAGTCCATTGATGATGGAACTAAATATCATGAGAACTCACCCTTGTCGCTCTAAATCTACTACTTTCTGCTAAGTTTGATCCAAGGTGGCCTCTCAACACTTACAAACAGTTGGCTTGAAAGGAGGATTGGTTTAAGGTGTTGTGAAACTGTTCCAAAGATAGGAATCAGCTATTTGAGCTAAGGAAGAGAGTGGTAAAAATGGGTTTCTAGCTCAAATATGTATAACTATCCACAAGTTCATCTAAGCAAGCATCACATGATAATGTAAAGTCAAGTTAAAAAGTTCCATTTGCTAAGGCTGAGTTCAATTCAAAGCTTGTTTCAACCAAGGTCTAAATTGTGAACCCCCGACCCGTCTACCAGACGAACCGGACTATTCACCTTCGGTTCTAACCGGTTTACTACATTTATTAGACTAAATAAACTCATTCCTGAATAATACACTTAATAAAAATCAAGTCTTGCAATTAAATTCATAAATCTTTCTTAAAAATAAACAGAAGCAAATTACAAAGAAGTCTTTGAAAAGAAGTACTGAAATCGAAATAAACAAAAGAAACCCATCCCGGAAAGCACACCACTTCGGACTACTCTTCCTCGTAACCATCGAGGTCATAATCCTCATACTCACCTGAAAAATAGAGATTCAAGAGGGGTGAGTAATTTGGGAAAATTACTCAGTGAGGAAATAAATCCACACTCGCAGTACATTATCCATTTATCTTCAATATGTCAAGCCTAAAACTAAACAAGCAACAAACAATGCTCTACAAGCACACAAGCAGTTTCAAGCGCACCGGATCATCATGCTCAAGGCATGGCAAACTCTCATCATGTTCAAGACTTGGAAAACTCTCATCATGTTCAAGATATGGCAAACTCTTAGGTCACACAGACAATGAGTGATTCGCTACAACCACCTAGCGATGTGGATCATCCTTTTCTTCCAGGTATGAACCCCAACAAACAATAACCGAACCTAGTGTCTCTGCACTAGTCGATCACCTCTTTTCTAGCTACTTTACTGATGTCGCAACATCTACTATATTTACTGGGCTGAAGCAACTGTTTTTCATTATGGTTTTATTTCATATTGGGCTTTTAAACTATTAGCAATATTTCCTTTTCGTTTAAGTTTGCTTTCATCGATTTAGGGTTTTACTTCTTTGTATAAGTACTTTAGCTTCAGCTCTATTGTTCGTTGGTTTTTGATTTAATAAACAGAGAAGTTATTCTCAAAACTCTTGAGCAAAAGCAGAGCATATCGTCTTCTACTTTACATCAAGACCTATCGATAAGAAGCTTAGGTTCACAGCTCGAGTTTTTTGTCTTTCTCGCTTCTAGCTGCTGCAACAGTTGGTATCAGAGACAGCAACGTTCCTTCATCATGCCGCCTAAGAAGAATCAACATGACGAGCAAGCAACAGCCCTCTGTGAGGTGTTCTCCGAGTTCGCGCAGGATTTACGCCAAGTAATGCAGGACTCCGTCAAATCCGCCTTACACACCGTGCTGCAAGCTCACGTTCCACCGCCGCAACAGTGATTTCGAATGGAATGATGACGTCGACAATCCGTTTGCTGCGGAAGATCCACCTCGTCACCAACAGCACCAAGCGATCGGAGATGCGTTTCGAGGAGACCATCACCGTTGGGAATCAGGATTTCGCCTTGACCTCCCGGAATTTACCGGTAGTTTAAAGGCTGATGAATTTCTCGATTGGCTCAACGCAACAGAAGAGATTTTGAATTTTAAAGGCGTTCTTGATGCGATGCGCGTTCCTCTTGTTGCTACTCGTTTCAAAGGTTGTGCGTCAGCATGGTGGCAACAACTTAAGGTTCAGCAAGCTAATTCTGGCAAAGCTCGCATTGATTTGTGGAGTAAGTTGCAGAAACATATGCGTTGTTCTTTCCTGCCGTACAACTACGAGCACACGATTTACACCCAGTTCCAGAATCTACGTCAGGGATCGAAGAGTGTTATGCGGCAAAATTTTTCACGCTCTTGGCCCGCAACAACCTGCGCGAAACAGAGGACCAATCTGTTTCAAGATTTATTGGCGGGCTTAAGCAGTAAATACAAAATCAGCTGTTACAGTTCACTCCTAATTCGGTTTCTAAAGTACATCAACGGGCTATGCTCATTGAACAGAGTTTGCGTGGTGTTTCTTCTTCCTGTCCTGCATCTAGTGCACGTTTTCGTGGCACGTTGAGCGAATCGAACACGACCACTAAAACTGAGTCACCACAGTTGCAGAGTCTTCCAGATCAGAGTAGTACCGGTTCGAATCAGTGTTCGTCTCGTCCTTTAACATTTAAGTTTTTTAATTGTGGGGAGACAGGACATCGTCAAGCGGCTTGTCCTTAACGCATTCTTTTTGGCGAGGACGAAATTGTGTTCGATGAGAATGACAAAGAGACTCCGTCACGTGAACCTGAAGAATTGGTCGCAGGTGATACTGGTTCTGCTTTGGTTATTCAACAGAACTGCCTTCTTCCACAGGGAATCGAAGAGTCGTGGCTGAGAACCAGCCTTTTTCGTTTTACTTGTACGATCCGAGGCAAAGTGTGGCGTCTTATTATCGATTCCGGGAGCTCTGCTAATATTATCTCTGGGGAAGCTGCAGCAAAATAGGCCCTGTTTACTGAACCACATCCTGCACCATATCGCCTTGCTTGGATTAATACCAGAACTGATTTGAGGATCAAAAAGAGGTGTCGTGTGCCTTTCTCTATTGGCACTAACTACAAAGATTTGGTCTGTTGTGATGTCATTCCAATGAGTCTTTGCATGTTTTGAGTGTTTATCAGGTGTATTTGGAGCTGAAAAGATGAATCTAGGAGGTGGAATGGTGATCAAGGCTTGAAAAATGGTGAACTTGTGTTTTTGGAGGTTATCGGCCATTCTCGCGTACCAGGAAGGTTTTTACCGGCCATTTTCATGTACCGCGGATAGACCTTATCGGCCAAAACGCGTACCGCGAGTGGATTGTATCGGCCAAAATCTCCAGGTGCAGACACGTTTCCGAAATCGCCTGTCCGGGGAACCTTCCGGTCCGATTCAGTTGGCGGGTGCTTCATCAAAGTTGGAGAGGATTGGATCACGGTTCCATAGCAAGTAGAATCATGGAATTCGGACGCGTGAGCAGAGAGTTAAGCTCGTCGGAAGAAACCCCTGTCTCGCTGCTGTTTTGGACCAAGCCGATGAGCTCTGAAGAATGCGAAGGACGGTGCACTTTCAGGCCGATTCAGTTTCCGGGGCCTTCATAAGAATCAGAGAAATTTGCGTCCGCTTTCCAGAACATCCAAGATCATTCAATTCGGAGCTATGAGCAGGAAGATACGGTCTCCGTAATGGACACATGTATAGACGTCTCTCTCTGATCGTGTAAATGCACTGCAAAGATGAGCCCTCCAGGAAGCCTTCCACTTCCCAAGAACCGAAGATTCCTTCACAAAAGTTGGAGATATATAAGTCCTCTGTCCTCTGCAACCGGAATCACTCAATTCAGACAAGTATATCGTGAGTTACACTCTCCGGAATGCGAAGTGGTCCAGACAGCCCTGAATGACTAAGTTAAACATGCCGCGATGGAATGCCACGGTCCACACTTGGCCGTGGCAACTTTTGCACACCTTCGGCGAATGACACGATCTGAATGCCACGGTCTACACTTGACAGTGGCAAACAAACACTTGGCTGGGAGGAACTTTGCAAGCATTCGGCGACTGACACGGTCTGAATGCCACGGTCTAGGACTTGACCGTGGCAACTTTTGACAATCTTCGGCGATTGGCACGATCTTCATGCCACGGTCTACACTTGACCGTGGCAAACAAATACTTGGCTGGGAAGGACTTTACAAGCATGCGGGTTTTGACACGGTCTGAATGCCACGGTCTGTGACTTGACCGTGGCAACTTTTACACATCTTCGGCGTTTGACACGATGACTTGCCACGGGTTTTGGACGAGGCTTGTTAGACCGGGCATCAAGATGCATCCAAGAACATGCGAGAAAGCTTTGACACGGTCAGGTTGCCACGGCCACACCAAGAACACACTTGACCGTGGCAAACCCATCTTCACCCACCAAGACCGGGTCAGTACCCGGTTTGTTCTGGGTTGACCCGGTTTGCCCAAGGACCCTATATATTGTTTTTAGACCTAATTTGGAGAAGACCTTTTATCCACTTTTAGTTTCTTTTCCTCTTTGGTGAAAAACCACTTGATACACCTTGTTTTTAGAGTTTAATATCGATTTGAAGTTTCTTTTCATCTTGTTCCATCATTTCTTATCATCAAATCACACTTCTAATCATGATTAACAACACATCTTGCAAAGGATTTAGTGTGTTGATCATGATTAGTGAGTAATCCCATATTAAGGTCTTAGATATGTAGATTAGGGTGCTTAAGTGGTAGATTAGTGAGCTTAGGGGTTTGATCATGCATATTCCATTCTCTACAACTTGTTCTCTATGCTAGATCCATACAAATCATATGTGGTCTAGATTCTGGGAATTTCATGCACCAAAAGTGTTTGATGAAATGCCTGAACCAAGGTTGTAGAGGTTTAAGTGTTATTCATCATGGGAATGATTGTTTATATGCTTAAATGACATATTAAACTGATTCTTAATGCTTGTTAACTCATGTTTCACTGAAGATGATTGGGTTAGAAACTGTTTTAGCATAGGAGTTAATACCTTCATGAGAGGATTAACTTAATTAAAGATGTTTATGTTGAATGGTTTGCTTGATCATATGATTCATTAGCTCATTAGTTTATCACTGAAGGCACCCTAATCCACTATCATGTCTAAGACCTTTCTCATCATCATTCATACATTCTCATCATTTGTCATTGTTTAGTTCTTCTTTAATCATTTCATTAGTCTTTAATCCTGTTTAAGTTTGTAGTTCTCTAGATAATCAAAACCCACTCTTGTTTGCTTTAATTAAGAACCTGATCACATAGTTTAGTGTCTAACACCACATCTGGATTGATAAACCTCTTTGTGCTACTTTGACAAGGGGATTGATTGCCCTGAGACCCTAAAAAGTCTTGTCTATCAACTTCCCAGACTTAAACCTTTGTTTTTCCTCAAACAAAACCAAAGATCTTAACCTGGAAAAGAGGTTTTTGAAAATCGCAGGAACTAACAAAATCTCAGATACCATGCTTCTAAACCAGAGTTAGTCATTATGCTCAAATCAAGGACAGTCTAGAAAATTCTCACCAAAGCACAAACATAACTAGTTCGTTGATCCGTCATGCGAAAGTCTACACACTTAAACCTATCCTCCAGTCAACTAGCTCTTAACATTCATTTATAAGTTCCAGTGGTTCTCATCAAAAGAAGTTTAGCAAGGCAATCAAGGCTAGGTATTTAAAGGTGAGGCTTTTAGTGTTTAGGGTTACCTTTTCTGAAAAGACAAGACATTATGCAAAACAGCAAGAAAGGGTGGAGCTGTTGATATCCACAGTTTCCAGTCACATTCTTCTTGCTTTAAGATTCTAGATCTCCTTTCTTCAGGTTCTCCTCATAACTCCCCCAGACTTAGATTTTTGTCCAGGTTTTAAAACCAATGCTCACAATTGAATACTTGCAGCCTTTGCTTCAAATAATTTTGGCTACCCTAGACTCTTTAGGCTTTTAGTTTCCTGTCCTTTCATTCTTTTTCTATTTTTTCGATTTTTTTTTTTTTTGAAAGGGGAAACCGCCTTTGGATTGAGATTCTTAGGAAGCACGAAATTTACCTTTAAATTCAAGCTTTTTGAGGCACCATCGAGCTTTGATAGGATTGCCAATACTCCTCTTTCCCAAATTTCTTCAGTTCTTCTCTTGAGTGACTGAAAACCATGTTGTTCCTCCCTCTCCAGCGTTTTTGCACATATCTGACAAAAGAGCAAAAGAGAGAATGCATGAAGCTTGAAATGATGGTTCTGGGTAAAGGGTGTGGTACCAGCTAAAGATGAACTGGCCATCTAGGACAACAAAGAGTGGTAATAATGATGTAAAGATGTCCTAGATGTGTATCATGATGCCTGCTAAAACCAATGATGAGAAAATTAAATGGCAAGATTATGTTCAAGTAAAATGAGCTAGTCTATCCTTTTAGGACAAGTCTCCATGAATAGAAATCCTCTGGTGGGAGTTCATAGTGCAAGTACTCTAGCTACCACCTAGTCTAGTACTATCCACAAAAGAAAATAGCATGAAAAGTCTAAAAGCACATGGATCTTACTCATCATAGTTTTGTCTCAAACATTCATGCAAAATACTCAAGGTCTTTTAATAAGCATAGAAAAAATTAAAATATTGTAGAAAAAAGATAAGAAACAAAGAAAAATAGATTAGTACGGATAGACATCCTTCCCCAGTGTGAAAAGTTGGTGAGAAGATGGTGAAATAAAAGCAAAAGAGTCTAAAATAAAAGAAAAGAAAAATGGTGGTAGAACCGTGGGTATGATGTGGTGATGGATAGGCGCCTATGTCTCATTGCTGTCATCTGTCTCTGTAGATGAGGAGTCATCAGACCTGCGGATCTTCAATAGTCTCTTCATGCGCCTGTTGATCTTCTCTTGCTGGTCAAGCTTCTTCTTCAAAGTTGCAAAGTCTGCATCACTCCTAGTGGATGCTCTGAAATGAGAAGAACTGGCTCTGAATGAGGATGGTGCAGGCTGTAGTCTCCTGCTGTTTGCAGCTACCTCTCTCTTGGCTATTGCAGCCAGAAATTGCTTCATTGTCAGAGGTAAGAGTGGCTAAGATGGTAGGAAGTCGCTAGTCTCTGGTTTCCATCCTGGGTCTGAACCATCTCAGAGACGGGGCATTGAATCCGATGGTAATAGTACCCTATACTCGGTGGAACTGGTGGAGAACTTGTAAGCAAATCCAATTGGGTCCATCTTGGCCCTGGTGATAGTCCTGTCTCTAGAGAACTGAGAAAGATCAAACCAATCCTCTCTAAGAGGTGTCTCAGCTGAAAAATCAACTCATGCTGCTATCATAAGCGAAGTGATGATGCTCCCAAAAGCTGGTGAGTAGTCCTGACAGTCAGATGTAAGTATCTCATGCTTAACTTTCACTCGGTTCCTTGCAATGATACAAGCAAAACAAGGAAACCTGGGGTGATCTGCGAATGGTAGCTGTAGTGTCACCAACTCTGGCTTAAGGACATTCGCTTGATTGGCTCGTGAAAACACAGTGTGTTCTAGTAGCTTATGAACATAGCAAACAACAGGATGAGAGAGTAATGATGCCTTGGACCTTCCTTTGTCATAAACTTCATAACCCATCAGCTTCCAAAGATCCTCATCTGGATCCTTCTCCAATGCAATCTCATCACAATAAGGCAACTTCAAAGCATCGCATATCTCTAAGATGGTAAGAGAATAAGGATGACCTCTAATAGAGAAGGAGAGTGTGCCATCTAGAGCTCTAGGAGTAGCTCTCTTCTTGTAGCTCAAAGTTGCGGATGCAAGGAACTCCTTGGTGTGGTTCTCATAGGTCTGAAAGTTCTGCTCCATAAATGATCTCATTCCCAGCCTATCAAGATACCATATCACATCTTCTCTAATTCCAAGCATCTCAAGAGTTGAGTAGTCAATTGCTGGAGTTGGCTTGATCTTCAGCCTCTCAAGCTGTGCCAAGTAATCGATGTCTCGGTCTATTGCTTTACCAACAAACTTCAATTTTGGCTTAGAGGAAGACTTGACTCTTCTTGGGAAAGATAGCTGAGTGGAGGTCTGCGCAATCTTTCCTGAAAAGATTCTTCTTTGTGCGGTAATGAAGGTGGATAGAGGCTCATCTTCACTCAGTTGTGTCTCGTTCAATGCACCATACGTCTCCTGCGAATGGGGCTTTTTCGCATGAGGGCTCTTCTTGGTTCGAATCAGTCGAACTTGAGAGAGATCCATGACCTGCAAAAACGATATTCTCGAGACAAAGGATAAATGAAGCTGCTTTGGTATCGATTTTTATGAAAAAGGTGTTTATAGAGATATCACAAACAGATTATCATGACAAATAAGCTGTAAGTGCATCAAACATTACAAAATCTGAGAATTTTTGGTCAAGTTCGATATACTGATGTTCAACACATGAGATTTCTAAATCAGGATGATGTTTTATGCTCACTCATATGTAATCTAATCTAGTTTTCTATAAATAAGAACCAAACAATCCAGATTTGTAAAGTTGAACCAAACAGATCTCCAAATTCGATTTGCTCAAAGTTCAAATCTCAGATTTTCAAAAATTTCAAATCTCTATGGTTTATGTGTTTAATCATGCAACTAAACTACCCAGTAGTCTAGCCTAAAGTCCGAAGACAGTTTCCAATCATCCTAAGGTGAATTTCTACTCATTCTAAGAAAACCCTAAATCTGAGTTCTTAAGAAAAAGTGAGAAATTTGAGCTCATACCTTGATGAAAGTGTTATGTGATGATAGATTTGAAATCTCCTTTGAAAAAGAGTGAGACATGTCTTTTTCTCTAAATCTCCAAGCTTGTTGGGGAAGATGAAGAGAAAAGACCTTTTTGATCTTTTAAATCATCTTTTTCTTTTAAAAATGTGTTTTTCCTAAGAAAAATTTTATTTTTAAAAGTTTAGAGGACTTACCTAGCGTGTTTAACACGGAAATTATGCTTCGGGAACTTTCCAGTTAAATCCCAGAACAAAACGGGAAATTGAAGTTCCGGTTTATGGGCAACAGGGAAAACTCGCCTGGTGACCAAACCAAGGCCGCCCGTGGGTCAGGCGCACGCGCCCGTGGTAAAGTTGAGTCGGGCCGCGGCTGAGGGGACGCGGGCCGCGGTAAATGATGGGTCGGCCGCGGCTGGATTGATCGCGGCCGCTGATGTTGTGTGTGTCGAGGGTTGTCAAGTTTTATCCTAATTGAAATCAATAGCCGCAAGTGCACAGCTGATCGATTGTAGTACTTAGGGATCGAATCCACAGGGAAGGAGGATCTTTCCTGCAAAAGCCTTCGAAAGAAATATAAAGTAAGGAAGTCTAGAACCAGGCGAGTTTTGTGAGGGTTTTGGTGGTGTGTTTAAAACGTAAAAACGAATCCTAAAGAGAAAATACGGAATTAAAATGACCTAATAACTAAACTTAACGAAAACGAGTAAAAACGAGAAAAACGGCTAGACCTAATTGCTAAGTAAAAATTGATTGAAAGAGTAAAGATAATAAACTAAAGCTTGAATGAAAATCGGTGTAAATCAATAAGAAAAGAAAGCGCTGGGGTTCAGGGAAGTTTTCTCAGGGGTATGAACGATTCAAAACACTGCTAGAGAGTAAATTTGATAAGATCTTAGCTTAAAATTTTCGAACTGGAGTCACGGACGTATGAATACGCCACTGTCGTAATCATAGACAACTATCTCTCTCAACCCTGACCAGTAGGTTTCCACTCTGGCCCTGAAAAAGAAGAGGTGCATTATGTTTAAGACTCGTCAGCATTCACAAATCGCCCATAGGTAGGTTTCCACTCCTATGTTTGTTTTTCTCTCACAAACTAGATCTGACACTGGATGAACACTTTCATGTCACCAAGCATCTGGATCAGATTGTAGTTCATGACGCTACTCTCATGCAGTAAAAACGAATTCAGAAGAAAAAGTTCTAAGATTCGGCTCAATAGCCAATGGAATCCTCACCGAACATATATATCCCCATCGAAAATCCCTTAGACCCAACAATAAAACTACTCAAACATAATAAACGAAATTAAAAACATAGTATTAAAAGGTAGAATAGGAATAGAAATCGAAATTGAAAAGAAAGAACAAGGGTTCAAGAGACAGATCTCTCTCTCCCTAAAACCTAAAAACAAACTTAAAGTAAAATTTCTGTAAAGTATTTCGTCTCTCTTCTTCTCTCTTTATAAACGACCTAAATGACATGTATTTATAGTCTCCAATACTCTCTGGTGTCTAGGGTTCCAGAATTGAAGCTGGGAAAATGATATGGGCTTCAGAAATGGGCCTTCGAATTCAGTGTCTAGGGTTCCACAAGAGTGGGTTTCTTAATGATTTTTGCATCCTTGAGGACATATTTTGTCTTCTCAACAATTCCTTCAAGATTTTTCTCCTTTTCCTTGCTGATACCTGGTGGCACCACTATCTTGATGTTCCCAAATTGCCTAGATGCAAGTGCTTTTAGTTCCTTCTTGTCCTCCAACACCTTCTCCTTGTCCTTGTCTTTTTGATTTGGAGCTGGGTCTGGTGTGGTCTTATAGAACTTTCTCATGTCCACATTTAAGAAAACTAAACAGCGATTTGCATGGTCAATAACAGCACCTATAGTGGCTAAGAATGGGCGACCAAATATCAAAGGTCTGTCTTTGTGTTTGTCAATCTCTAAAACTTGAAAATCAGCTGGAATTGTTTTGTTTCCAATGATTAGTGGCAAATCCTGGATCATTCATTCTGTTCTCTTTTGAGATGAATCACCAAAGATTATCCTTACTGGAGATGGGACAAATGTACCTATACCAAGTTTCTCAGAAACAGATTTTGACATGACATCCACATTAGCACCCGAATCACATAAACAATCTGAAAATTCAATTCCAAAGATTGAACAAGTGATGAGAAACGCCCTGGATCCTTAGACTTTTTGAGTCTTTGGTCAGGCAAGCGTTTGGGTACCTTAACTGGAATGACTCGGCATCTCTCATGCTCGGTTTCAGAGTCCTTTATGAGAGGTTCAGCTGTCAATCTCCCCTTAGAGTCTGCGACAGGTTCTTCCTTTAAAACTGCTGTCATAGCATTGCAGAACTTCTTTGGGTTATCTTCTACTCTTCCTTGTAAATCTCCTGGTTGTCTCTTCATTGAATCTACAGTTTGACCTATCTGATGTTCCAACTTCTTGACATGGGTCGCAAGAGATTCGAACTTCCCATTCAAATCAGTGTAGATACAATCGATCTTCACCCCCATTTCCCTGAATGACTTCTCATTGCCTTGAGTAGTCTGCATCATAGTTTGTTCAAGCGATTTTACCTGATTACTTAGCTGGAAAAGGGTTGCTTCTAATGAGCTGGTCTGTGCTTGTCTAGGGTTGAATGCTGGTCTTTGTTGGAAGTTCCCTCCTCCATAGTTTCCACCTTGAAACTTGTTTTGAAGACTCCTTTGTTGCTGTAGATAGGGCTGATTTTCGGCTCCTTGATTTCTGTATGAGAGATTGTTGAAGTTGGCACCAGAGTTCCGAAAGTTGTTGTTGAAAGCTGGACTCAATCGATTATGATATGCCTGGGCTCCCATAAAATTGATCTCTTCCTTTTGGTACATGCCATCTTCTTCATATCTTCCATCTTCTTCATTTCCTACAGCAATATCACAAGCATGTATATTCTTGTTTTGAGACTTAAGAAGTTGACTTACCATGTTTTTTAGCTCAGCAATCACCCTTGATTCATGACTAGTGATAGTCTTCTTTGATCTGTCATACTCAGGGTTGTTGTTGCAGTTAGCTACAGCCAGATTTTCGATGAGTGCTCTCCCTTGTGGTATGGTTTTTGAACTGGAATCTCCATTTCTGGCAGTGTCAAGAGAAAGTTGATACTTCTGCTGAAGTCCTCTGTAGAAGGTGCTTAGCAGGTTTGCTCCAAAGAAACCATGATGAGGGCAGAGTCTCTCATATTCCTTGAATCGCTCCCAGGCTTCATAGAATGATTCTATTGGGCCTTGTTGGAAACTTTGTATCTGGTTTCTCAGCTGGTTCGATCTTGACCATGTGTAGAAGTGGTTCAGGAAAGCTGACTTGCATTTTTCCCATGAAGTAATAGAACCAGATGGCATAGATTTCAACCATCTAAAAGCTTTATCACTTAGAGAGAAAGGAAAAAGCTTACACTTCACATAGTCCACAGTTTCTGGAGTTGTTCTCACCATTCCAGAGATTTCTTCAAAAAGATCAATGTGATCCATTGGATGCTCAGTAGAGATTCCATGGAATTGGTTCTGTTTCACCAAAGAGACAATATGAGGTTTTATCTCATGATTTTCTCTTGGAACAAGAATTTGAATAGCTGATCGATTTTGAAAGTGTTGGTGAGGTGCATTAAAATCGGCAATGAGTCTATTATGAGGCTGTCTTCTCACAGGATTGGCAAGCTGTATTGGTCGATTGGCTTCTCTAACAACTGGTGGAACAATGTTTTCATCTTTCCTTTTTCCTTCAGCATCAGCCTGGTCTTGTCTCCTTTGATTTTCAGCGGTTTGAGCAGGATTTAGAGGGACTCGGTTTCCCTCTTCATCGAGTTGTGGCTGTCCATCTTCTTCATGAGCAGCATCTAGGTCGTCACCATGAACTGAATCACGGTCATCATCTCCAATGTGATCTTCCTGATCACGGTTTAAAAGATTTTCCCGATGGGTATTAGGATTGGCCATCTTGAGCGTTCTTCGTCTGAGTTTCCTAAGTGCTCTTTCGTGTTTGTCAATCTCGTCTAAGGGCAATACGATTTCGTCAGGATCTCTCCTAGTTTTCATGCACCTGTGAGCAAAGAAAGCAAAGATAAAAAGAGGAGTTAGAAAATCTCCAGCAGAACTCGAAAATCTTGAGGTTTAGGATTGAAATTAGATTAAGAAGTCAAGTCAATAGCGACAGATCCCCAGAAACGGCACCAAAAACTTGATGTGAGTGCAGTGGGCAACACAAGTTTTACCCTAGACAAGCTGCAAGTGCACAGAAAACGCAGTAGTACTTAGGGATCGAATCCACAGAGATCTGTGTGTTGAGGACTTCTAACTGATGCTAAAAACAATCGTAAACCTAATCTAATAAAAAAGGGTTTTGGTTTGTCACTAAATCTAATTATGCAGAGAATTAAAAAGAGCTTTAAGTAAAAATCGGTTGAAAAACAGTAAGGAAAAAGCGCTGGGTTCAATGTTCATCTTTAGGGTTCATGTTCTAAAACACAAGGAATTTAGGCAAGGATTTTCTATGACTCTGAAACTAGGATAGACACATGTAAGAATAGCCAACTCTCGTCACCCTAATCATCTAATCACTTGTTCATGGCAATTAACTCTCGCTCTCATGCAAGAACAAGATCATGCTTTGTAGATCGTAATCCATCTCTGCTAACGTATTCTCCGTATGTAGCTTTCGTCTCCTACGATGGGGATGTCCATAAGATCCGGTTCAGGCAACCCAGATACAACACTCTCGTGGCTCGGATTATACCTAGGATCGGATTCTGGGTGATCAATCTAGAATTACCGCTTTGAGAATTGGATGAATGGGAGAATCATGTTAAAAATCGAAATCCTTTTTCCTAAAAACCTAGATGTCATTCGAACATGGGATCCCTTTGGATTACCCTTTCACCCAACTAGGTGACTACTCAGACATGGATGAGGTACACATCATCATCGGTTGAGAACTATGAAGAAGAAAAGTAAAAGAAACAAAGTTGCAGAAAAACTTCCTTATTGAAGACAGTATGGCGATGGAGAGCTTCTATAAATGGATAAAAATAAAACCTAAAACTACAAATGAGTTCTCTCTCAAAGAGAAGAAAGAGGCTCTCTTACAAAAGACCTAAAAATGAGTATTTATAGTGTTTCTCCAAGTCTTGGGCGTCTAGGGCTTGTAAAATGGGTGCAGGAAGTGTCTTGGGTCTTAGTTGGGCTCCTGAGGTTCGGACATAGGTCCACCGGGGGTGAAACCTCCGGAGCCGCGGTGGCAAGAAGGTTGGCCGCGGGTGAAAGCACTTGTGCTTGACTGGACTTGTGTTGATCGGCCTTCAGTGCATTGATGATATCTTAAGATCTAACCGTTGGATTGCTTTGATTCTAAATGTTTTGGAAATCTGGTTGTCTCCTCTATAATGTCTCCAAATTTAGGGATGATCAGACGGTGAGAAGGGCTTCTTTGGTTGCCAAACTTCTGACGGCCTGAATTTATCCAAAAATGTACTTTTGCTCCAAAATGCACTCCAAAGTCCCAAGTTTCCTGAAAAGCCTTTTAAAACACTTATAAACCAACTTTGGATGGCAAAATTTGTTGGATTGATGAGTTAGACGGAATTATTGAGGAACTCTATGAAGATCTACTTCTTGACGACTCTTTAAATTTCACGCTTTCAACCACAAAAGAAGAACGCAATTTTCTTGAAGAAATTTTGAGCGAATGCGCGCGTATGCTTGATAAGTCTGAAACTTATAGGAAACCTCTAAACTATCTAGATCTTAAGGACCAAACAAACATTCCTACTCCTCCTAAAGACACTGCCACAACAATTAATGATCCTTGGATCGAGCTTAAAGCCCCTAAAGTCTTGGATCGAGCTTAAAGCCCCTAAAGTCGAGCTTAAACCTCTTTTTTGTCGGACTTAAGTACGCTTTCCTTGGACAAAAATTCAACTTATCTTGTCATTATAAACTCTGGTTTGACAGAAAAAGAAACCAAAATGCTGTTGTCTGAGCTGAGAAAGCATAGAAAAGCTTAGGATATTCAGTTGGTGACATACCTGAAATATCTCCAGATCTTTGTATGCACAAGATAAATCTAGAGGATAATGCTAAAAACTCAATCGAAAGTCAAAGGAGAGTGAACCCTAATCTCATGAATGTTGTCAAGAAGGAGATTATGAAGGTTTTAGAAGCTGGAATAATATTTCCTATCTCAGACAGTACTTGGGTTAGCCCAGTTCATGTTGTCCCGAAGAAAGGAGGAGTCACTGTCATTAAAAACGACAAAGATGAAATGATCGCTACAAGAACAGTCACTGGACATCGTATGTGCATCGATTACCGGAAACTGAACGCAGCAACTGACCATTTTCCACTTCCATTCATAGATCAAATGCTAGAAAGGTTAGTTAATCACCCCTACTTTTGCTTCCTTGATGGATACTCCGGATTTTTCCAAATTCCTATTCGACCGGAGGATCAAGAAAAAACGACATTCACTTGTCCATATGGCACGTTCGCTTACCGACGTATGCCTTTTGGATTGTGTAGTGCACCTGCCACCTTCCAGCGGTGTATGATGTCGATCTTCACGGAATTTATTGAAGATTTCATGGAAGTATTCATGGATGATTTCTCCGTGTATGGATCTTCTTTTGAATTAAATGCCTAGGCAACCTTGGTATTAAATTGGGAAGTTCTGAAATGATGTGAAGATAAGCACTTAGTATTAAATTGGGAAAAATGTCACTTCATGGTACGAGACGGAATCGTGCTTGGGCACAGGATTTCGGGAAAAGGAATTGAAGTTGACAAAGATAAAATCGAAGTCATGACCAGCCTACAACCCCCTACAAACGTAAAAGGCATCCGTAGTTTCTTAGGACATGCAGGATTCTATAGATGTATCATAAAGATTTTTCTCAAATAGCTAGACCACTTACGCGTTTGCTTTGCAAGGAAACGAACTTCGAGTTCGATGATGAGTGCTTAGCCGCGTTTCATAAGATCAAAGAAGCCCTTGTCTCCGCTCAAGTCATGCAAGCACCTGATTGGGAACTCCCATTCGAAATCATGTGCGACGCAAGTGACTATGCAGTCGGAGCAGTGCTTGGCCAACGAAAAGATAAGAAACTGCACGTAATCTACTATGCAAGCAGAACTCTAGACGAAGCTCAATGCAATTATGCAAAAACAGAGAAAGAACTTCTAGCTGTTGTATTTGCATTTGGGAAATTCTGTTCTTATCTCGTAGGATCTAAGGTTATAGTTCATACTGATCATGCTGCAATCAAGTATCTAATGTCTAAGAAAGACGATAAACCGAGGTTGATAAGATGGATCCTCCTACTGCAAGAATTCAACATCAAAATTCAAGATCGGAAAGGCGCAGATAATGGAGTCGCAGACCATCTTTCACGAATTCGAGTTAAAGAAAGATTGCCTTTAAATGATAGTTTGTCAGAAGAAAACATATATGCAATAGATACTACCCCCACCAATGCCAATACAGTACCACCACGTTAACTCATGCGACGGTCAGATGCTTCCAACACCCCATGGTTTAGGCACATAGCGAATTACCTAGCAGCTGATGTAGAACCACCACAATTCTTTGGATATAGGAAGAAAAAGTTTCAGAAAGTCATAAGACATTATTTTTGGGAGGAAACCTATCTCTATAAGAGATGTGCTGATGGGTTATTCCGAAGATGCGTGGCGAAAGAAGAGATGGAAGGAATTTTATTCCGATGCCATAGCTCGTCTTACGCAGGACATTTCGCAACCTTCAAAACCGCTTCAAAGATATTACAAGCTGATTTTTGGTGTCCTAATTTGTTCAAAGATACTCAAGTTTATATATCGCGATGCGATAAATGCCAAAGGATGGGCAACATAAGCAAAAGGAATGAGATGCCTCAAAATTTTATTCTTGAAGTCGAAATTTTCTATGTATGGGGAATAGATTTTATGGGATCATTCCCTACTTCTTTTGGAAACGAATACATCTTAGTAGCAGTAGACTACGTCTCTAAGTGGGTTTAAGCAGTCGCTAGTCCCACCAATGATGCAAAGGTCGTCATGAAGCTGTTTAAGTCTGTAATATTCCCCCGTTTCACAGTTCCTAGCATTGTGATAAGCGCAGAGGATCACATTTCATTAACAGAGTTTTCTAGAATCTTCTTAGAAAGAATGGAGTCACGCATAAATTTGCTTCTCCATACCATCCCCAAACCAGCGGTCAAGTAGAAATCTCAAACAGAGAAATCAAGTCGATTTTGTAGAAAACAACTACAGTTCATCGCAAGGATTGGTCGACGAAACTTGACGATGCACTATGGGCATATCGAACAGCATTTAAGACACCATTAGGAACAACACATTCAATCTAGTTTACGGAAAAACATGTCACCTTCCAGTAGAACTCGAGTATAAAGTGCAATGGGCTATCAAGGAGATGAACATGAACACAAAAACAGCTGGAGAATGAAGACTACTTCATCTTCACGAGTTAGAAGAAATCCGACACAATGCTTACGAAAACTCGAAGATCTACAAAGAGAAGACTAAAGCATATCATGATAAGAAGATTATTCATAGAACTTTTGCTCCTAACGATCAAGTTCTTCTTTTCAATTCTCGTTTTAAGCTTTTTCCAGGAAAATTACGTTCAAGATGGTCCGGACCCTTCACGATAAAGGAAGTCAAACCATACGGAGCCATCGTACTGTGGGACGAAACCGGAAATTCATTTACAGTGAATGGACAGCGTGTAAAGCCATATCTGGCTGAAGAAAGAGAAGATGAAAGAGAAGTTATGTTTTTGATTGATCCATCATCGGCCAATGATGAGATCAAGGAGTGTCACGACCCCAGATAAGTCTAATCGAGCAACAATGTCAAGCTAACGACTTGAAACAAGTGCTTAGTGGGAGGCAACCCACTCAGTATTTTATTTATTTCCCTTTGAGCTTTATTTTCTATTTCCATTGCTTTGTTTCTGTTCCATTTTATTTCAGGTTTTTAATGAGGAAGAACGAACACAAAAGACGAGCAGCATTCTCCAGCACGATAAGTCCACTTAAATATTTCAATTTTCTATTTTCTTTACCATTCTTTCCAAGATTTATCACACTGAGGACAGTGTGAAATAAGTCTGGGGGAAGATGTTTATCCGTTACTATCGAAATTTGAATTGTTTTGAGTTTGTTTTAGACACATAAATTGTTTTCAAAAAGCTTTTCAAAACGTTTTTCAAAAAGTTTTTCAAAACGTTTTTCAAAAAGCTTTTCAAAACGTTTTTCAAAATGTTTTTCAAAAATTTTTCAAACCAGGAACACAATAAACATTACTATAATGATTTAGCCCAATGTGCTTCTACGCTATTTTCTTGTTTTTTGCTCTTTTGGTGATTTAGGCCTAGACTAGGCGGTAGCTAAGTACTTGCATTACGAACTCCCACCAGAGGACTTCTATTCATGGAGATTCTTTCTGACAGGATATACTAGCTCATTTTATCTAGACTTAATTTTGACTTAATTTTCTCATTAAAGCATTAGATCAGGAAAACGAATCATACATTCAGGATTCCTTTATCCTTTTACCACTCTTTGTTGATCCTGAATGTCTAGTTCATCTTTAGCTAGTTCCCCACCGAACCTAACCTCTTTCAAACCACATGCATTCTTGTTTTTCATTTTCCTATATGCAGATATGTGCAAAAACGTCGGAGAGAAACAGGATCAACGCGGTTTTCAGTCACTGAAGACGAAACTTAGATTGCCTTGGAAAAACTTCAAAATCCTGGTACAATTTCGTCCCTTAGACTCCCTCTCTATAAAAGGTGTTTCCCCTTTCAAAAAAAAATATCCAAAAAAGAAAAGAAAACCTTAGAGAGTCTAAAAGGTTCGAATTTTATCCTTTAGGCAAGCTTGATTCGACTATTTGGAGTTTTGGAGATTATCTTTTTGATACCCAGAAAAGATCTAAGTCTGGGGGAACAGCTGTTTACAACAAAGGAGAAAGATTATGCAATAACATTTGGCAAAGGAGAAGTGACTGAAAATTTGCGGTCACCAACAGGTCCTTCTCTCTTTTGCGGTTTTGCATAATATCTTGCATCCTCCAGATTATTCAGGTAACCCGAAATACTTAAACTCCACCGTTTCAAGAGCCTTTAATGCCAAACGTCGTCTACCCTGAATAATGCCCTTAATGAGAATTCACCATTACACTTAATGAATGTAGAGACCTAGTTGACTGGAAGTTAGATCTAAGTGTGTAAATTTTAGCATGACGAATTAACGGACTAATTTGCTTGTATTTTGGTGAGAATTTGCTAGACTAGACCCAAATAGATGTTTAACGATAAGTTATGGTTTAGAAGGACGGTCACTGTGATATTTTTTATTTCCTGCGATTTTTAAAATTCTTTCCTGACTTGATCTGAGTTTGTTTGAAGACAAACAAAAAGGTAAGTCTGCGGGAGTTGATAAATGCAGACCGTCAGAAGTATGGCAAGCGATGAAGACCTTCTCACCGTCTGATCACCCCCAAAATTTGTGAAAACATAGAGCTATCTAATGCACTTGGTTTGGAGACAATCCAACAGTTAGATCTTCAGATACACTCAAAGAAATAAAGACAGAAAATGCAGTTTCAGGAGACGACATCAACCGAGACCGCGGCCAAAGGCTACTTCCCTGCGGGTAAAATCACCGCGACCGCAGCCATTAGTCGTTCACTTCCAAGACGACCTAATTAAAGCCCAAGTCGATTCCCTTTATTATTTTTGAAGCCCTAAGTGTCCAGGACAACTCCAGAAGCTATAAATACCCTCTTTAGGTCATTCTAAAGGAAGAGATGAATAGAGATCGAAAATTTAGACAGAAAGAGAGAGAGAGAGTTCGTGTGTGTGCTGCACAAACCCTAGGAGCCGCCGTCTTTGAAGGAGGAGCCGCCGCTGGAGAGCATCATCGCGCCTCCACTGTCGCCGCTGGAGAGCATCATCGCGCCTCCACTGTCGCCGCTGGAGAGCATCATCGCGCCTCCACTGTCGCCTCTGTTCTTCGTTCTTCTTCCCTGCTTTCTTTAATTTCTTGCAATTTTCAATACTCTATGATGATTGTTTACAATATGTTTGAGTAGTTTCCCAGTTGGGTTTAAAGGGATTTTTCAAAGGAAAATTTGTGTGTCTTCTTCTATGAATCGATAGATTTAGGATTTATAATCCTCTAAATGTTCTTTATTTGCCTTTGATTTTACTGCGTGATTCTTTTCTGGTCACTTAGAAGCCGATCTGATATGATATGTTGCGAAAACTTTCATTGATTGTCTGAACTAGGGTGAAACGAGCAATGATTCTATAGGAGTGGAAACCTACCTATAGTTGAGTTGTTAATGTTGATTAGTCTTGTTCAATTATTGCATTTTCTCCCTTCCAGGATCAGAGTGGAAACCTACTGATCAGGGTTGCGAGAGATAGTTGTTTAGTGCTGCGAAAGTAGGCTATTCATACTTCTGTGCCTCGAGTTCTAGAACATACGTAGTTGATTACCTTTATCATTAGTTTAAAATCGACATAGGTTTAGTCCATAAATCCCTGCGAATACCCTTGAGCCCAGCGTTTGTTTTCCATTGTTTACAACCTTCGATTTCCATTCTACTTTCAATCGATTTTTACCTGCTTTTGTTTGCTTTCGTTTTTCAATTGCTTTCATTTTGTTTGCTTTCTAGTTTAGATTTAGTGACAACCAAAACCCAAACTTTTTTAGTTCTAGTCTGATTTAAGCATTGCAGTGAATTCGTACTGAAACAACTAAGTCTCTGTGGATCGATACCCTAAGTACTACAGCGCACATCTGTGCACTTGCAGACATTTAGGGGTTATAAATTTTAAACATGAAGCTTAGTAAAACGACAACAACAACCCCGTTTACAATCGCATCAAGTGGTCGGACATACCAGTCTCCACGGTCGGGAAGGTCAGGACCATGGTGAAATGCCTGTTGGCTGCGGGTAGGAATGCTTGTCAGCTGGTTTACGAGACATCTTGCTCTTTGCGTAACTTTTGATTGAACTATTGGATTGCCAAGCTGTAAAGTGTGCTGGAAAGCTGGTAATTCCATCTTTGAAGTCTACAAAACTGAGCTGGATCAGACGGTGAGAAGGTCTTCATTCGGGGGTGAACTTCTGAAGGTTTGAGTCTGAGCTGAAATCAGGTCTTCTATCAATTTTGTTAAGCTTTTACCTAAGTTTCCTGAAAAGAGTCTTGAAACTATAAATACTAGAAAAACATAATAAAAACACTTGAAAGCAATAAAAAACATAGAAAAAGTATTTCAAAAAGATCCAGAAAAATGGTCAAAATACGGCGTTATTAACTCCCTCAGACTTAAACCTTTGTTTGTCCACAAACAACGCAAAAGTCTAACCTGTGATAACTAAGGTTTTTACACCTTTAGATGGGGTTATCAATCCCTTGTCAATGTAATTCAAAGGGTTATCAATCCATATATGTAGGTAGACACTAGTTCATGATGATAGTTTCTTAATCCAAGCAATATGTTGTGTTTGGTTTGTGACAAGTGCTTAAAATGAAAACTAAACAAGACAATGACAAGTGATTAAAGTAAACTAAGGCAAGCAATAACAATAAACAGGTGATGATGATATGAATATGATGAGGGAAAAGTCTTAGACAAGATAGATCGTTAGGGTGCTTTAATGCTAAACCAGAGAGTTAAATGAACAAACAATCACGCAACACCATTCAACATAGACTCTTAAGTAAGATAATCCTCTCGTAAAGGCATTAAAATCCTATGCTAATCCTATTTCATAACAAATTTCCATATGAGAAGCATGAATCAACAAGCATTAAGAATCAGTATAATAAGTCATTTAAGCATTAAGCAATCACTCTCATGATGAAAACTACTTAAACCTCTAACAAGATTGGTTTAGGCATTTCATCAAACACGTTTTGGGTGGTGAAATGCCCAAGATCTAGACCAGAGTGATGTGCAAAGATCTAGCTTAGAGCACAACTTGTTAGAGAATGGATGATGCAAGATCTAACCACTAAACTCTCTAATCTAACATCTTAGCACCCTAATCTACTCATCTAAGACCTTAAGATGGATCTACTTACTAATCATAGTTAACACACTTAATCTTTTGCAAGGAGTAATGTTAAGCATGATTAGAAGCTGAGAAATGATAGAAGATGGATAGATGATGATGAAATGATGATTAAAGCTCTTAAACTCTCTTGATTCAAGAAGAAAATGGAGATATCTCTCTCTCAAAGTGTGTTCTTTCACAAAAGAGGCCAAAAGCTTAAGGGAAAATGAGATAATCCTATGGGTAAAACCATAAAAAGTATTTGTAGTTGTCTCTTAATTTCCAGGTCAACCCGGGACAAATCGGGTATTGACCCAGAAACAACTTCATATCGGGATGTGTTTGTCTGCTGCTCTGTCTGATGTTGTGATGTCCTGAAACTTGTCTTGGCGTATGCGCTGACACCGGGATGCTTTTTCCAGGTGTGGAGGCCGGTTTTGTGCAGAAAACTTGGACGGTGGAGCTAGCATCGGGATGCTTCTAGCCGATGTTAAGGCCGATGCTGTGAAGATGCTGGAATGGCTGAGTTTACACCGGGCAGGCTTTGGCCGATTCTGTGCCCGGTGTTGGGAAGGTGCTGGTTTGGAGGCCGGTGTGGTAGAACTAGTTAAAACGGAGCAAACTATACCGAGGTGCTCTTCTCCGATGTTGTGGCCGGTGTGGACCTGAAAATAGATTGGTGCACGGTTTGACTAGCACCAGGGTGCATTATCGCGGTGTGGACCACGTTGTTAGGCTCAATGTAGCAAAATCCTCAAAGTATGACCAGCACCAAGGTTAGTCTGCTCGGTGTTCATCTTGGTGCCAGGAACCTCTCAGCATTTAAACTATTGTAAATTCCTGCTCCACACTCAGAATCCAAATCTTCTAACTCTAGGTGAAACAAAACTCACTCAGCTCCAAATTTAATGAAGTGACTATCTGCATCCGGGGAGAGGAAGGTGTCCCGGATGGTCGATCTTTGCGACGTATCGGAATGCTCAGAAAAAGGGCCTCGGAACCTATGTTCACTCTGGAAACGATATCTCCCAGCTCAAAGCTTTAAATTGTGTGATATTAAGTTTTCTAGAAAGAGGACGTGAAGATATTGAATCTTGATCAAGGCTTCGTAAACTGAATCGGTATGGAAAGGAATCGTCCTGCATAATCTTTGAAGCACATCGGATCGGTCTGGAATGCAAGCGAGACAGGCATGTGTTCTGGTGGCCATAGCTCTCAGCTCACTGATCCGAATCCACTGATTCTAGATGTTATGGAACAACGGCTCAATCGTCTCCAACTCTCATGAAGACCCCGGAATCTGAAACGGACGGAAAGGCTCCTCGGACGAGTGATCTTTCGCATGTGTTGGCATAATAGGTTTTAGCTGAGGGCTCATGTACTGGTGCGCAGGTTTTGGCCGAGAAATTGAACTCGCGGTAAGTTTTTTAGCCGGTAAAACCCAACCTGTCTCGGCATAAAATTCAGCCGATGCAACCTCCATCCGGGACAGCTTTTGGTTGATGAAAACTTCACCCGGTAAGCATTTTAGCCGAGAATTGTAGCCTGCGGTACATGGCTTTTGCCGATACATCCAAAAACACCATTTCCACCATTTCTGATCCTCCAAACTCCATTTAATCACTTGGTCTCACCTTTTCTACTCCAAAAGCCTCCAAAGTACCTGTTTAAAATTCTAAACCATGCTAAGACTTACTTGGACCTAATTCAAACCCCTAAGTCCTAAAACAACACCTAACAACCTAAAATGCATGAAATAAGACATGGGTTGGACTAAAACATGCAGGCTAAATGATGCATTTTATAAACATATCAACTCCCCCACACTTGTCCTTTGCTTGTCCTCAAGCAAAAAGAACAAATGAGAGAAAAAAGGTTGAATGCATTGGGAGTTCATATTCCTTAATGAGAGATTGGATCACTAAAAGAATTCAAAGTTCATTGTCCTAGTTGCTAATTCTAAAATGCAGTGCAAACAAGATTACTCATAAAACTTTTGCCATACTCATCATAAAGTGAATCAAGCCTCAGCATCAGCTTTTACAAGCAGCTCTAGTTCCAACCCTCTGACATTCATTAAAGTGCAATGTGAATCATGCTCATGCAAATCATGTGAACTCATTTGTCTTGGGACTAGGTTTTTGAGACTAAAATGATCTCAACAAGTCACTGGTTACTCCAAGCATGAGGATCTCTCAATGAATAGCAGACTCAATAAAAGGCTAAGGGTAAAGAGCAATGGGCGCATACAGAGTCAGTACCACATCTACCCATACCCAAAAGATGCTTTCACTCCTTAGTCTAAACCCATCAAGCCTCTCTTCTCTTTACCAGCTCTCATCACTCCTTTTTATTTCAACTCAAGGGGAATGCTCTCTCTTTTCTTTTCAAACACTTAGTGACATTTTTTTCTTATTCAAACAATCAGCTTTTACTTTATTCAAGTCCCTCTTTTCTTTTCTTTTGCAATCATTTCTTTTCTTTTTCAGAGACTTAGCACTTAAACTTAGAGCTCTGATAACTAGAGGTTCTTAAGCTCTAAATGAGGGTTATCAATCCCCTAGCTGTTGCAGCATAAAGGGTTCATCAATCCAATGTGTGGTAGACACTAGAATGTAAGACAATTTCTTAATTAAAGCAGAATGGTGGAGTTTAATGGTGACTGATGCTTAAAACAAGATTAAAACTAGAACAAAGACAAGTGATTAAGTAAACTAAGCAATTAAAAGAAATTAAACAAGATGAGGTGATATGAAATAATGAAAGCATGAGATTCTAGACAAGATAGATGGCTAGGGTGCTTTGGTGCTAAACTAGAAATGCTAATGACAATATTGAAACATGATTCAAATGATTTGGGATTCTAATCAAGCCTTAATCTTTCTCAAGCAACAAGACACAAATCAAGCCATTTCACATACCCAATCATCATTGGAGATCAAACAACAAGACAGCATTAAAGCATAAACCTCTAATCTAGCTCTTTCAGTAATTTCATCAAACACTTTTGGTGCATGAAAAACCCAGATTCTAGATCACAAGTGATGTGCAAGGATCTAGCATAGAGACCAGCTATTTAGAGAAATGAATGAATGGATCTAGCCCTAGGCACCCTAACCTATCTAGAACCTCATTAAGGAGACTACTCACTAATCATACAAACTCTCTTAAACCTTTGCAAGTTGAGTATATTGGCATGATTAATGGATGGAAATGATGATAGATAAGATAGGTTGTAGCTTTAAACACACAAAAATGTCTTTCATTTCTCTTGATTCAAACTCTCAAAAACAGATATTTCTCTTCAAAGGAGTCTTTCACAAAAGAGGCAAAGAAATTAGAGAGAATAAAGCTTAACCTAATGATTAATGTCTCCAAACTATATATATGAAGGGTTTTCTTATTGAGCCAACCCTTAACAAACAGGATATTGGCCCATTAAGGACCTAAATTTCGGACTGGATCGAGAGTAATATCGACGTGCCATATCTCGATATTTTTGGTCGACATTTGATATGTTCATAATTTGCATCATTTAGGTTCTACATTTCATTCTAAATCATGTCTTATTTCATGCATTTTACATCTTTAGGTGTTGTTTTAGGACTTAGGGGTTTGCATTAGGTCCAAGTGAGTCTTGCATGTTTTGGAGTGTTTACAGGTGATTTGGACCCAGTTTGGACCTGAAAAGATGAAGCGAGGAGAAGAAATGGTGAATGGAGCTTTAAAAATGGTAAGAACAGCCTTTTGGAGGTTATCGGCGATAGCCTGTACTGCAGGAAGCTTTTCTCGGCGATCTTCATGTACTGCGGGTAGATCTCTTGGCCAAAACACGTACTGGCTGTTCAAGGTTCTCGGCCTAAAATCTCGGGTGCAGATACATCTCGGAAATCACGTTACCGGAAGGTCTTGCACTCCGTTCAGCCTCCGTGGTCTTCAGCAAAGATCAAGATAATTGATTCTAGATTCCAGAACAGTTGGAATCGATGAATTTGGAGCAGCGAGCTGAAAGATACGGCCACCGGAAGACAGACCAGTCTCGCATCCATTCCGGAGCAATCTGATACGTCTGAAAGATTGCCTGTCCGGGGAGTTTTAACGTCCGATTCAGCTTACAGGGTCTTGAGAAAAGTTGAAATGATTAGGTCACGGATCCAGAACAGTTGAAATCATTAGATTTGGAGTCGTGAGCTGAGAGCTAAGCTCACCGGAAGACACACCTTTAATAAAAAAGGCAAGAAATCCTTCATCCCCATTTGCACAATCCTCATCTCTTCCTGAGACACAGACCCAAACTCTTTCTTTCCAAAGAATGTCTGAGCAACAATCTTGTGAGCCATTATTATCGCTGGATTCCTCAAGTTAGAAGCTTTGCTTATCCCAGCAAGATAACCTCCATTGGCTGAGAGTTTCCAAAGTTGTTCTACATCTTCTGTGGGGGCAGATGGCTCAACCCAAAGACTTCACGAATCTCAAAAAAAGTCATCTCATATCTCTCCACATCAATCCTGAAGTCAATGGAACAATGCCCTTCATTTTGGTGGAAAGTGAGAAGCAATGAGGCAAGGAATTGAGCCGTGGAATCACTGTAAGCATGGTGAGGCATGTCAATCAAGTTCCCAAGACCAGTGATAACACCCGATTTTGACCACTTTTCACCATTGATTTCAAATGCTTTTTCAAAGGTTTTACTTAGTTTTAGGAACTTTTATGATTTCCATGTATTAGTTGTTTCAAGGCTCTTTTCAGGAAACTTAGGGAAAATGATGGTAAAATGGAAGAAATCCACTTTTTTTAGCTCAGAGTCAGACCGTCAAAAGTTCAGCCTCAAATGAAGACTTTCTCACCGTCTTATCCAGCTCAAATTTGGAGACAATCAAGAGGAGACAACCAGCTTTCCATATCACAAAGATCCAATGGTGCAATGAAAAGATACATGGAAAACAAATTGACCCAGCTCACCAGTCCCGGAACACTCTCACCCGCGGGAAACAAATGTTTTACCTGCCCTGGAAGACTCTCACCCCCGGTGCACCTTAGGACGAGCCACAAGGCCCAACATCAAAGCCCACTTCGCCATTTATCTTCAGTGAAGCCCAAAATGAGACCTGGAAGAGATTAGGCCCTATAAATACATTGTTTAGCAGCCCTAAACGGGTGTGTGCTCCTGTAATGAGATTTTGAGCCACAAAACTCTGTTTTTCTAGGGTTAGGCAATGGAGATGGGGATTCTTCCCCAGATCCATTGTTCTTTCTCCTCTCTATTTCATTCACTTTTCTGTTTCATTCTTTTAAATTCTTCTATGTCTTTTATCATCCATTGCATCATGTAGATTAGTCCCAGAGAGTCAAGTTGTTTAAAGATATCGACAAGCATATCTATCGATTAGTATTTCTATTGTTCTAGACCATATTCTGGATCTCATATCTTCTAAGTTGTTCATAAAGCATGAGAGTAGATTCATGACCTATTCTCTGAGCCTAAGATCGATCAGAACCACGAGAGTGTTGTATCAAATCATCCATACATAGCTTCAGAAGAACATAGTCGCTATAGGAGTCAAAAGCTACCTATAGAGAAGATTTGAGAAGACGAATTCAATGTCTAATGCATGATCTTAAGTTTAGCATGAAAGCAAGAGTTAATTTCTAGATCTAAGTGATTAGTTGATTAAGGTGACGAGAGTTGGTTAATCATAGATATGTCTATTCTAGTTCCATGCAGATTCCCAGAAACAAATGAAGATATATCGCCCGGAAGCTAATTGCAAATGCCATCATACTTTGATTAGAGTAAACCGAAGAAGTCTAAATCGCCACCTATGAGTTTAAGAGTCTTTAGTTTGAGTCGATATCGCCCGGAAGCTAATTGCAAATGCCATCATCCTGCATTGCATTTTATTTCTTGTGAATATTAGATTAGGTTTAGTTTAGGATTCTTAACCAAAAACCCCAAAATTTTTATTGGTTTATGACTTTGCTTGCTTCCCAGTTTGTTGTTTCTCACAGATTAGACATCCTCTATGTGGATCGACACCCTAAGTCCTACAACGTACATCTGTGCACTTGCAGACACTAGGGTTTAATAAATTTAAAACTTTTGGAGAACCAACGGGCTTGTTAAAAAACAACCCTTGACCTGCAAGCCCATCAAGTTTTTTTGTCTCTGGAGGTCTAAACCTGGGAGGTTGAAGCCGCAAAAGACTATATATATGTCGAGTTTCTGTCCAAGCAACATAGGAAGTAAACCAAATTTATAAACACCCTAAGTTTTTCTTTTTTCTGCTTATTCTTTCTTCTATTTGCCCTAGTTTCAGAAACCTTTGAAGCATGGATCATCCAAGGAGAAACCCTAACCCCGAGCGAAGGTCTTGCGACCTGTGTGAAGCTCCCTGCACTTGTGAATCACCATCCAGACGTGATTTTGATCATCATCTTTGGAACCCTAATCTGAACCACCACCATAGATACTCGCGACCTCCACACCATCGAGATGAGCCCTATTCGCCTCACCTGGTGAATTGTCGACCATCTCATCCTCTTCCTCATCCGCTTCTGCACCAAAACGCTGAGGCTGATCGATTTAGGCTCCAACTGAATCGATTAGGAGCTATGCTGAATCAATACCTTGATTTCCAAGTTGTTACGGAAGCTACCGTGTACAAGAAGATCGATGACCTCACTCACCATGTGAAATCGCTGGAATATCTGCACTCTCAAGATATTGCTGCCTTAAAAAGGAAGATAGATGCTTTTGAGGAAAAGCAGCCAAGACAGAAGTATGATATCCTTCAAGGATCCATCGATGCCAAGGCTGCCAAGCTAGAGATCAAGGAGGCTAATGAAATCGCTTCAGGGTACAGAGGAAAGACAGATGGTGAACTTCAAGAGATTGAATTTCGCCTAAGCAAGCTTGAGCACAAGAGCATGGAAACCAGTTCTGACACCAAGTATCTCTCTAAATGCCAAGGAGACACAAACCTTGTTGTGAGGAAGATCTTTGAGAATCATAAGAAGGATTTTCTTGTTCATGGTCAGCAAAAAGAAGGAGGATTAACCAATTCTGATGCAGGAGATCCCACAATGGACACCTAGAATAACCCTGAAGGCATCCTGGAAGATCAAGAAGGGGAAGCAGCTGAGCAACCTTCGGAGTCCCTAACCGCGGCCAGGCCCATCCTCACCGCGGCCGTGAGAGCTTCACCCGCGACAGGAAGAGACTTGGCCGCGGGTGCGACGATGTCTCCATCTGCGGAAGACCTCCCTCCTTCCCAGAATACACATCACCAAGACTCTGCAGACCTAGAAGAGCATGAATCTTACATCCCATGCATGAAGATCACAGAAGAAGAACCAGATGTCATAGATGTGGAGGATGAATCACCTAGGAAGATTGAAATGCCATACAAAGATTCAATCATCGAGTTCGATGCTGCCAAGTTCTATTGTGACTCTTATTCTGCATTTGAGGCCAGATCATCCACAGGAAATACCAGTTCGAACTCTGTGATATATTCATAACTTGCGTACTTAGGATTGCATTTTTGGTCCAAATATTGAGTCTCATGCATACATTTATGTCGTTTTACTTTATTTTGTCCATGATTATAGCTTTAGGGAGGAATTGCATTAGGTCCTAGAGAGTCTTGCACTTTTGGAGGGTTTGAAGGTCACTTGGACCCATTTGGGAGCATTTAGAGAAGAGGCCGTGGAGAAACCCTCGTTTGGATGCATTAGACTCGGACAAGTACATAGGAGCCGATGACCCCTCTACTTCATCGCCTAAGATGGAGGACCTGTATTGCGAATCAGTTCACGATGGCTGAAACTAGTTTCCAAAACGCCTGAGATCGTCCAATTTGGAGTTGTGAGCTGAAAGTTATGGCGATCAGAAGGAACACATGTCTCGGAGCTGCTAAAGGACCAAAGTCACGCGCATCAAGGAATCAGTGAGACGAAGCCTTTGCCGACGTCAAATGAACTGATAGACAAGACTTTATGGGTCTCAGGGCTATCAATCCCCTTGTCAAAGTAGCATAAAAGAGGTTGTCAATCCAAGAATGTGGTGATAGACACTAAGCTATGTGATCAGTTTCTCAATTCAAGTAAACAAGTGAGGCTTTGATTGATTAATGACAACTAAAACCATAAAACTAGATTAATGAAAGAAGTGATCAAACAAGAACTAAGCAATGACAAGTGATGTGAATATGAAATGATGGAGGCATGAGATTCTAGACATGATAGTTGGCTAGGGTGCTTTGGTGCTAAACTAGGAATGCTAATGACAATGATGAGACATGATTCAAATAATTAAGAACTCTAATCCAGATTAATCCTCTCATGAAGGTATTAACCCCTACACTAATCCATTTTTCAAACCAAATCATCATTTGTGAAATATGAATCAGTGAGCATTAATAAACAGTTCTAGAAGATCATTCAAGCAAATAACAATACATCATCATGCAACAAATGCTTAAACCTCTAATACAGCTCTTTAAGGAATTTCATCAAACACTTTTGATGCATGAAATTCCCAGAATCTAGATCTCAAGTGATGTGCAAGGATCTAGCCTAGAGAACAGCTGTTTAGAGAGATGAATCAATGAATCTAGCCCTAAACACTCCTAATCTAACACTTTAGCACCCTAACCTACACATCTAGAACCTCATTAAGGTGACTACTCACTAATCATACTAATCTCTCTTAAACCTTTGCAAGTTGAGAAGATTGGCATGATTAATGATGAGAAATGGAGATGGGGAAGATGGATAATGATGGATTGGCAGCTTTAAACACAAAGATCTCTCAAACTCTCTTGATCAAACACTTAAAAATCGATATTTCTCTTCTTAAGTGGTGTCTTTTCACAAAAGAGGCAAGAGACAAAAGGAATAAAGCTTAAGTTCCTTGGGAAAAAACCCTAAAAACTATATATAGTCTTTAAAAACGAACCGGGTCAGCCCGGAACAAACCTGGTACTGACCCGGCTTTGGTGGGTAAAGATGAGGTTTGCCACGGTCTGGCAGGTCTTGGACGAACCGTGGCATGTGACCGTGTTAAGTCCCTAAGCTTCTGTTCTTGGATGGATCTTAGTGCCACGGGTTCCCTCTGGTCGTGATGCATGGCCGTGTCAAACGCCGAAGGATTGCATAAAGTTGCCACGGCTAAGTCCAAAGTCGTGATGCATGGCCGTGTCAAGTTCCGAATGTCTGAAGGATCCCAAGTGTTGTCTTGCCACGGTCAAGTGTAGACCGTGGCATTACCTCGTGGCAATTCCCGAATGCACGAATGATCCTGCTGCGGCCAAGTGTTATCTTGCCACGGTCAAGTGTGGACCGTGGCGGTTCATCGTGACTTGGACCATTCATCTATTAGAACGCTTCGGAGGTTGCCACGGCCAAGTCTAAAGCCGTGGTGTGGAGACCGTGTCAAAACCTGAAGAACTGCAATCAAGTGCCACGGTCAGATGTGGACCGTGGTATTCCACCGTGCCATCCTTACACTTAGCACAATTTCCACGCTCTTGATGCTCGAAGGATATGTGCGTCTCTATCCTTTCGGAACTCACGCCTCACAACTCCGAATGGAACGATCTCAACTGTTCTGGAAAGAGGACTCAGTTATCTCAAATCGTGATGAAGGCCCTGTAGACTGAATCGGTCTGGAAATGCATCGTCCTTCGCAATCTTCGGAGCTCATCGGGTCGGTCTAAAATGGCAGCGAGACGGGCATGCATTCCGACGATCTTAAATCTCTGCTCCTGACTCCAAATCATATGATTCCAACTATTCTGGAACCATGATCCAATCGTCTCCAACTTTGATGAAGCACCCGACAACTGAATCGGACCAGAAAGGTTCCCCGGACAGGCGATCGTTCAGGAGTATCGGATTGCTCCGGAATGGATGTGAGAGAGGTCTGTCTTCCGGTGACCGTATCTTTCAGCTCAGTGCTCCAAATGGCCTGATTCAACCTGTCCTGGGTTCTTGACTCAATTATCTACAACTTTAATGAAGACTCTGTAAGCTGAATCAGCCGGAAAGATCTTCCGGTGACGCTATTTCGGAAATGTATCTGCACCCGGGATTTTTGGCCGAGAGACTTGACCGCTGGTACGTGTTTTTGGCCGAGAGATCTACCCGCGGGAAGGATTTTGGCCGAGAATTCCTCGACCATCAGTACAATATTTTGCCGAGAAACCCAAAATTGCTCCTTTTCACCATTTTTGATCATTTCAACCCCATTTCTGCATCTGAATTACATCCTCCACTCCAAATAGGCTCCAAATACACCTGATAAACACTCCAAAAATGCAGGACACTCTAGGACCTAATGCAAATCCTAGACAAAGCTAGAACCAAGGACAAACTCTAACAAAACTAGCTAAATATATGCATGAGACTCAATCTTTGGACAAAAATGCAATCCTAAATATGACAAATTATGAATATATCAACTCTCCCACACTTGTCCTTTGCTTGTCCTCAAGCAAACAAGAACAAATGAGAGAGAGAGGTTGGATGCATGGGAGTTCATATTTCTTTAAAGAGATCATCATTAAAAGAGTTCAAAACTCATTGTTCAAATTACCAATTCTGGACTGCAATGCAAACTGCTTTACTCATAAAAATTAGCCCTACTTGTCACCAAATGAACCAAACTCAAGCACCAACCTTCACAAGCATTCCTAACCTCAACCTTTTGACATTCATTTAAAGTATCAAGTGGATCATGTTCATGCAAATCAAGTGAATTCATTTGGCTTGGGACTGGGTTTTGAGATTAAAATGATCTCAATCAAGTAACTGGTACTCCATGCAAGGGGATCACTCAAAAATTAGCAGACTTTAGTAAAATGCTAAGGGTAAAAAACAATGGATACATACAAAGATAGAACTACATCTACCCCACACCCAAAATGCTTTTCACACTCAACTTTAAACCTCTCAAGACTCTTTCTCTAGTCTACTCACCCCAAGTGGCATTTTATCCTTGACACTCAAACAGATCTCATCACTCTCTTCATTTCATCTCTCAAGGGAATGCTTTCTTTTAACAACTACTTAGTGAGTTTCTTTTCTTTACCACACAAGCTCTTCTTTAATTCAGCCTTTTTTTGAATCTTTTCTCTCTTTTTTTTTTGATGAGACTCTTTTCATTTCAACACATGAGCTTTACATTTCAGCACACACTCACTTTCTTTCATTTTAGCATTCATTCCCCTAACCAATCCGGTTCTTTCCACTTTCATCACTCAGATTTTTTTTTTCTTTTCAGCTCACACACTCAAAATCAATGCCCTCACTTTCACCTAAACCTAGACTAGCCCTTGATGTTGGACTAGTATCTACATGCAGCACTATCTTTGTCACTCTAAACCCAACACTTTTTACCAAGTCTAGTAGAAACAAGGCCTCACAAATCATGCACACAAGAAGGGTGTTTAGGCTTCAAAGAAAGGTTTGGCTAAAGGCAGGGAACTGTCTCAAGATGAGAGATCAGCTATTTGAGCTAGCAAGAGTGATAAAAAGGGATAAGAAAGCTCAAATATGTATGTGGTAACCATGAATTCACAATGATATGCACAGACATGATAATTGGATGTCAAATTCAAGGGTTCTCACTTATGCAAGGTTGAGGCTATTCACAACTTGATTCAGCTAGCACAGAAGTATTGAGACACCAGTTCAAAGCATGGTTCACACTTGATTTCATACCAGTTTTGCAATGCCTTAAGGGACCAAGCTTTTAAAATGATGCTCTCTTCAAGAAAAAAAATCTATCATTACTCCCATTTGCATATGATGCAACCTATATGAAAATGCAAACTAGACTCAACCTAAAATGTGAATGCAACTACATGAGCATTTTTTTTTATATGCACTTAGATGAATGCAAAATGAGACTCAAAGTGAAAAGGAAAATAAGAGCAGAATAAACATGATTAGTAAACACAAAACTCCTCCCCCACACTTAGATAACACAGTCCCTTGTGTTATAAAAGCATGAAGGAGAAGTGCAAAGCAAAATCACAAAATGCAAAGAGAAAATAAGCTAAGTTATATGCATATTTACAAAGATGGAGTGTTTACCTCAATCGCTGAGGTTGGATCCCAGGTAGTGGGATGGATTCGAGGTGGAGCAGGATGGAGTTGAGTATTTAGGTGGGCTGCTCTCAGGTGAGTCTGGTAAGAACGCTGTGGCCGGGTTGATTCAGTCTTCTTTTCCTGGTGGGAACACAAGGTCATGAGCTGATGAGCTTTCTCCCACCTCTTCTCTTGTATCTCGTTTGGGTGAGGTTGCTGGAGCTGTGAGTTTCTTCACCTTCTTCTTTAGTTGCCTAACACAGTCAACTAGCTTGTGGATCGTTTAGTCTTGCCATTTGCACCCTAGAACAATAAAGGAGACATTGTGCCTTCCTGTGAGAGTGGTGATGGCTGGGTGTGGCAATAGAACTTGGACCTTCTCATTTTGTAAGAGCTTGAAGGTGTACAAGAAGTTTTCACCATTGCTTTCTGTTAAAAACCCAACCTTGGTGAGGGTAGCTTCATCAATCAACTCAGGCTTGACCTCAACATCATCAAAGACAAAACCTCTTGCTTTCAAAATCTTTGTCACTAACCATCCATTGTGCAACTTAGTGAGCTTCTGCCTTTTACCCTCACTCCAAGCAATGTCTTTGTATATCAGCATATGGCGTGCCAAGAATGCACCACCAGAAGGGATGTAGTGTGGGAGATGAAATTCTATCTTGCTCTTCAAATGACTGATGAGAGGATGTAAACCCATACCCAGTAGCTCCATGTTAGCTAGATGCACCACACCATCATTTTGTTTGGTAAAAAACATTTGGCAAAGCACTTTGTGAGCATAGCGGATGGCTGGGTTTCTTATCCATGAACTCTTGCATCTTCCTCCTCTGAAGCTCCACAAAGCAATTGTATCCCACATGTCAGTAATCATGTGATCAGGGTATGTGAACTTCAATGTCTCATCCTGTGCAGGTCTTGGAAAGGCAAAGATCTCATCTAGTTCCTTGAAGCTTACATGGTATTGTGTACCATTGACTGTGAACTCTACGTGCCCAAGACCATTTCCCTCTTTGATCCTCTGATCTCTGGGGCCATACCCACAAACTTCAAGGGATGCAAGAAACTCTTGTGTTACTCCATCATGAGCCACATCTTTCATCTCAAAGAATCCACCAAATCCCATGTTGTTAAAAATGAGCTGAATTTCTTCAAGTAGCCCCATCTTTTTCAGAAGCTCCATATCAGGGAACTTGGTTTGCAACACCTTTACATCCTTGAACATAGCAAAGTAGTCATCAAAAGTTGGTTCTTTGTCTTCAGGTTCTGGTTTTGTCTTTGCTTTCTTAATCGGCTGCAATGGAACTTCAGGATCACTCTCTGTTTCATCTTCATCCTCAGCCACAGCCACCTATTTTCCTTTCCTTTGAACAGCTCCAACCAACGCCAACTCTTTACCAGAATTCTTTGAAGCAGAAGCCTTGTTTTTCTTTGGTGCAGCCACATTCTTTACTTTCTTCTCAGCTGGATTCTTTGGCTTTCTTTGTTTCTTCTGTTTCTTAAAAACTTTATGCCCAAAAGGTAGAATCTGATCCTCTGAAGCTCCAGCTCTTTCTTTTTTCGATTTCTCCATGGCCGCTGTTCTTTTTGTTCCTCCCATCCTGCATTTTCTCAAACAGCTGTGAGCACCAAGGCAAGAGAACAACAAAAGTTTTCCAAAAATTCACCAAGTACAGGGGTGGCACAGATCGATCTCACTAAAAAAGAATGTGTCTTTAGCCGGTTAAAAACTCAATAAACCCAAGGCAATGGCAAGAAGCAATGCACACAAAGAGTTCAGCTTGAAACACAATTTCTAGAAAAAAATCGAAATAGTTGATGAATTTAAAGAAATTTCTCAAAAATTCCAAGAACAGGTCATTCTCAAGCAAGATCCATGCATTTCCTATCCATTCTACTTCCACAACACTCACAAAATGATTCCAAGGTATCAGGCGGCCTATTAAAATCGATTCCATGTATTTCAAGTTCATGAACAGTACATTAAGACATGGTAAAGGTGAGTTGTAACAGACAAAAATACCTTGAAATCTTCAAAGTTGGAGTGAAAAACGAATGTTCAGCAAGAAACTAGACAGGATTACGAGTTCAATGCAGTTGGAATTCCTCAATTTGGTTCAAGAACGAGAGAGATATGAGTGTTTCAAGTTCAAGAAATGAAGAGAAGAAGGCAAACTCGTGTGAGGAAGAAGACCACGGTGGGGAACAGCTGTAAAGGGCGCGTCTTTGACCGGTCAACGTCCGTACGGTCAAAGCCTTTCAAAATTTTTGCTGCGCCTTTGTTGACCGTGGCACGTGACCGTGTCAAACATCGAAGACTCGCATGTTTCTGCCGCGGCCAAGAGCGTCCCGTGGCACCGTCCTCGTGTCAAATCCCGAATGAAGTCTTCTTTGTCCAACATATGCCACGGCCAAGTCTTCTCCCGTGGCAAACTCACCGTGTCAAGCACCGAAAGATTCTCCATCCACTTTTTTTTCTTGCCACGGCCAAGTCTTCTACCCGTGCAGGATGACCGTGTCAAACACCAAACCTTGGTCAATCCATTCTCATATAGCAGATTGAAAGGTGATGTCCCAATTGGAGTTTTAAAGGCAGTTCTATAAGCCCACAATGCATCATCTAGTCTTTTGCTCCAATCTTTTCTGCTTGAGCTAACAGTCCTCTCAAGAATGGCCTTAATCTGTCTATTAGATACTTCAACCTGGCCACTAGTTTGAGGATGATAAGGAGTGGCCACCTTGTGTTTCACTCCATGCTTTCTCAGCAATCCTTGCAAGGTCTTGTTCACAAAATGAGATCCTCCATCAGAAATGACAACCCTGGGTACTCCAAATCTTGGGAAGATAATGTTCTTGAACAACTTCACCACTACCTTGGAATCATTGGTAGGGGAATCAATGGCCTCAACTGATATATCATGGTTTTTATGGTTTTTAACCATGGTATATGTCTTATTTATAGAGTCTTTTTAGTGTCTTTCGAGTCTTTTGGAGTCTTTTCAGGTCATAGGTACGTTTGGAGCTTAACTGGAGACTTTGGAGCACTTTGGAGCTTAATCAGGATCAAATTCGTCAAGTATGGATTTTGTGCTTTAGTGACGCTCGACACCATGGAGAGTGACGCGCGACACTTGTTAGAGAAATAAGGAAAAGGCGATTTTGTTTCCTATTTGAAGAAGGAGTTGGGTCCAAACGTTTTCAAGGAAGCCCAAAACGTGTCTTAGAGATATATATAGGATTTTTATTCCCTTTTTACGTTAACCTTAGATTTTCTTAGAGAGAGTTTTTGTTTTTGAGAGTTTTTGGGGAGACAAGTCTGAAACTCTGTTCCGGAGAGAGAAGATTTCGAACCCCTGTTTATTAATCTATTTACTGCTTACTGCAAGTTATTCAATCATGCTTATTGCTTCAATCTCCATGTCTGAGTAGTTTGCTTGTTAGGTTTAGGGTTCTCATAAAGGATTTCATTGGATGTTAGATTGATTGGTTAGTTAGGGTTCATAATCTATTTAGTTCTTCACCATAGGTTGTTCTTAAAGCTAATTCTGGATTGGCCACCTAGAACTTAGATCTTAGGTTGCTTAATTGACACGGAAGTGTAATTGAATAACTTGAAAGAACCTAGGGTGAGCAAAGTAGCTATTCGCAAAGGAATTTGGTTTAGATACTTTGTGAACATATCGAACTTGAGCATTAAAGCTGGTTTAAATCTTTAGGGTTTGCAAAGGAATTTGGAATTCTAGGATTTTGACTTAGATAATTCTCACAACGGAAGTTGGTTAATTATAATTCTGTGATTCGAGTTCAAGAACTGTGCTTAAACCTGAACCCTGACTAATCGATTGATCTGCATGCATTGATTTCCTGAGAAACTCCCTAAGCCTAATCTCCATTCATCTGAATCTTACAAACCGTTTTTATTGCTGCTTAGTCTAATTCTGTTGCATTGCTATTTATTTACAATATTTCTGCTTAGCGTAATTCAATCTCTATAAGGTTTATTGAGTGATCTCTTGTCTCTGTGGTTCGACCCCTACATACTACAACTGCACATCTGTGCTCTTGCAGAGTAGCTTAGGGATTAAACTTTGAGCATATCAAGTTTTGGCGCCGTTGCCGGGGACTTGATTTCGCCATTAAACCTAGTTTTTGAGTTTCGACTAAGTTTTTCGACTTAGTGTCGAGAGATACCACTTGTGGTGTCGCGCGACACCTTCTTTTCTTTAACCTAGTTTACTTATTTTCGTTTTCTCTCTTTGTTTTTGGTGTTTCAGGTTTATGCATACTCGTGGAACTAGGAGCAACAAGGACATCCCGCTAGTGAATTTGAGCAACGAACAGCTAGCTGAGTTAGAGCGAACGAGGCGGAAAGCAAGAGATCCGGCAATGATGGAAAACGCCAATGGACTTGTTCGTGATGATGATGGAACCTGGAGAGACCGAGAGGGTCATCTGTGCAATGCGAGAGGCCAAAGGATTGATGGAGATGGTAACATCATTCCACCAGCTCCTTTACCAGTGGATGTTGTTGACCAGAATCCACCACCTGCACCGCGTGGTAATGCTGTGATCGTTCCACATCAGAGGAACGCTCCAGAAGATCGGAATGTAAGGGAACCTGCACCTGCAGCTGGACATGGACGAACACTTGGAGACTACAACAGGCCTGAGCAGTTCTATGCAAATCGTTCTGCGATTCGCGCTCCTGCGTTTCAAAGGAACGATTTTGAGCTGAAGCCTGTGTACTACACTCTTGTGGGTCAGCATCCTTTCCATGGCCACTCTCATGAGCACCCTATGGATCACATCGAGAGGTTTGAGGACTTGGTCACCAGCATCAAATACAATGGAGTGTCCAATGATTTCCTCCTCTGCAAACTGTTTCCTTACTCTCTTGCTGGAGAAGCAGCTAACTGGTTGAAGCAGTTGGAGCCAGGATCACTCACCACTTGGGAGGAGACCAGGAACGCCTTCCTGCACAACTTCTTCGACGATGCTAGGTCTGAGGAGTTGAGGACTAAGATCTCGACTTTCTCTCAGGACCCTACTGAAGCGTTCAAGGCTTCTTGGGTGCGATTCAAATCGTACCAGCGAGACTGCCCTCACCATGGCTTCAGCGATGTGCAGTTGCTGGGTTCTTTTTCAGAGGTATCGACTGGAGGTATCAGATGGCGCTTGATGCAGCAAGCAATGGGAACTTCAACACCAGATACCCAGACGAAGCTGTTAAGCTCATCGAAAACTTGGCATCCAGCAATAGCACCAAGAATGCAGATCTAGAGCGAAAGAAGCAAGCTGGGAACATGGATAGATCGCAGATCGCTGAGGTGAAAGCTAAACTTGATTCTGTGCACAGCCTTTTAGTGGGTAAGAAATCTGTCAGATTCGCACAGGAGGTGGAGAGTTCCGAACCTGAGGATGCAGCTGAGGAAGAGGATGTCAACTTTGTCAGTGGATCAGGATTTCAGGGTCAGAGGTTTGGTAATCAGCAAGGTAACAGAAGCTACAGTGGAAATTACAGTGAAAACAATCAGAGGAATACCTTCAACAGTAATCAGAACTTCTCTGGTTACACGCCTAAGCCTCAGTACCAGAAACCTTTTTCGAGCAACAGTTTTTCCAGAAACTACAGCACTCCTTCATCTCAACCTCAAAATCCTGACAATGAGATGAAGTCTATGCTGGAACAGATTCTGGAAGGTCAGCAGAAGCTCACCGTGGACTTTAATGGGAAGATGGATGCTCTCTACCTCGATCTGAATGGAAAAATCGAAGTTCTGAACACCCATGTCAAGCAGCTCGATGCACAGGTAGCCCAAACTGCAGGTTCTGTTAAAAGGCAAGAGGGTTTTCTTCCTGGGAAGACTGACACCAATCCAAGGCATCACTGCAGTGCTATCACGTTGAGGAGTGGTAAAAATCTGAGTTCTGAGCCCACGAAGACGCCTCCTGCACCTGAAGTCGTGGACTTAGAAGATTCAGAAGAAATTCCTGAGATTGCAGAGCCGGTGACGAGCGACACCATCACTAGTGTCGCGCGTCACCAATTGCAGAGCGAAGCTGTTGATATTCCGAATCCGAAATCTGCAGAGGAGAAAGTCTACAAACCTAAAGTTCCTTACCCAAGGAGCCCTAGGAAGTCCAAGCAAGAGCTTGATGATGCACGATGCAAAGCTCTGATGGAAAAGCTTGTGATTGAGATACCTTTGGTTGATGCTGTAAAAATCACTCCTGTCATCAGACGTTATGTGAAGCGAATGGTAACCAATAATCTCAGCCATGAACAGGGAGTGATGATGATATCTGAGCAAGTCAGTGCAGTGATTCAGAACCGAATTCCAGAGAAGCTGTCTGATCCAGGAAGCTTTGTCTTGGATTGCTCTATCTTCACAGAGAGATTCAAGAGATCGCTGTGTGATCTGGGTTCAAGTGTTAATCTCATGCCCTATTCGGTAGCTGTCAATCTCGGCATGACTGATTTCAAGCCAACAAGGATCTCCCTCATCCTAGCTGATCGTTCGACAAGGATACCTGAAGGGGTGCTAGAAGATGTTCCAATCAAGGTTGGAGACTGCATGATACCGACTGACTTTGTGGTTTTGGAGTATGGAGAGGAGCCTAAAGATCCTCTTATCCTTGGGAGACCTTTTCTAGCTACAGCAGGTGCTATTATCGATGTCAGGAAAGGCAGGATTGCTCTGAATGTTGGAGATCTGGTGATGAACTTTGACATGGACAAGCTGATGAAGAAGCCCACCATCGATGGTCAGACCTTCTATGTCGATACTCTCACAGAGTTTGCTGAGGAGTTTCTCCATGAGATGCTGCCTACAGACCCACTTGAGAGAGCTCTGACCACGTTTGCCTCTGAGGCCGAACACTTGGACGAAATTTCAGTATCTTACTCAAAGATGTTGGACTCCAGCGAGCATGCAATGCAGCTGGCATCGCAGGTTGAACAGCTTGAGACTCCTGCGAAGGTGAAGCAGTTATCCGACTGGAGTGAGGAGAAAGCCCCTAAGATTGAGTTCAAACAACTCCCTGCAGGACTAAGGTACGCATTTCTGGGCTCTGATTCTACTTATCCAGTCATTATCGATTCTTCTTTGAACAATGCTGAGGTTACCTTACTACTGAGCAAGCTGCGCAAGCATCGCAAAGCTTTTGGCTATTCTCTTGATGATATTTCAGGTATCTCACCAGAATTGTGCATGCACCGAATCCACCTGGAGGATGAGTCGAAGTCGTCGATTGAGCACCAGCTCAGGTTGAACCCTAACCTGAAAGACGTCGTCAAAAAGGAGATCATGAAGCTGCTGGAAGCTGGAATCATCTATCCAATTATCTAGTGCCTGGGTGAGTCCTGTGCACGTGGTTCCTAAGAAAGGAGGGGTTACTG
>NW_006256895.1:3846483-3886436 GCF_000478725.1 Eutrema salsugineum | reverse complement strand
GAATGACAAGCAACGCTCCACACTATAAAGCACAGTGACTGGACACAGGATGTGCATCGATTACAGGAAGCTGAATGCAGCGACCAGGAAAGATCACTTTCCATTGCCCTTTATTGATCAGATGCTGGAGAGACTTGCAAGCCATCCCTACTACTGCTTCCTCGATGGGTACTCAGGATTTTTCTATATCCCTATCCACCCAGACGATCAGGAGAAGACCACCTTTACATGTCCATACGGCACTTTCGCATATCGCAGGATGCCCTTTGGACTCTGTAATGCTCCTGCGACGTTTCAGAGATGTATGATGTCCATCTTCACTGACATGATTGAGGATTTCATGGAGGTCTTTATGGATGATTTCTCAGTCTACGGATCATCTTTTAAGGACTGTCTGGATAATCTCTGCAAGGTTCTGGCTCGCTGTGAAGAGAAACACTTGGTCCTTAACTGGGAAAAGTGTCACTTTATGGTCAGAGATGGGATTGTGCTTGGACACAAGGTTTCTGCAGCTGGTATCGAAGTGGACCGTGTGAAGATCGACGTCATGACGAGCTTGCCACCACCCGATTCTGCGAAATCGGTTAGAAGTTTTCTGGGTCATGCAGGCTTCTATCGTCGCTTCATCAAAGATTTCAGCAAGATTGCACGCCCTCTTACTGCTCTGCTCTGCAAAGATGCTAAGTTTGAGTTTACAGATGAGTGCCTTGCTGCGTTCGAACAGATCAAGCATGCCCTGATAAGCGCCCCCATTGTGCAGCCTCCTGACTGGAATTTGCCTTTTGAGGTGATGTGTGATGCTAGTGATTTTGCTGTTGGTGCTGTTCTAGGACAGAAGAAGGATAAAAAGCTTCATGCCATCTACTATGCCAGTCGAACTCTGGATGATGCTCAAAGGAATTATGCTACTACTGAGAAAGAGCTGTTGGCTGTGGTCTTTGCTTTTGAGAAATTTCGGCCATACCTTGTGGGATCGAAAGTGATTGTGCACACAGACCATTCTGCACTCAAATACTTGATGCAGAAGAAGGATGCGAAGCCTAGGTTGCTGCGATGGGTGTTACTCCTTCAGGAATTCGATATTGAGGTCAAGGACAAGAAGGGTGTTGAGAATGGTGTGGCAGATCATCTCTCACGCATCAGGGTTGAAGACGACGTACCCATAGACGATTTCCGGCCAGAAGAGAATGTGTATTATGTGGAAACCAAGTCCCAGAGCAGTTTTGACGAAGAATTGCAGGTTTTTCGAGTTGGAGGAACGTTAGTGACGAGCGACACCACCACTAGTGTCGCGCGTCACCTTTCTCAGGCGAACACTGAGACCTCCCAAATTCGAAACAGACTTCCTGAGACCAGTTCAGCTGCTGTATCCGCTACCCAACGCCCTTGGTATGCCGATATTGCCAATTATCTCGCTGCAGAGGCTGAGCCTGAGAACTTTAAGGGCTATGCAAAGAAGAAGTTCCTGAGAGAGCTGCGAAGATACCACTGGGATGAGCCATATCTGTACAAGCACTGTTCTGATGGGATTTACAGAAGATGCATTGCAGAGTCAGAAGTTCCAGAAGTGCTGTTTCATTGTCATGGATCCGAATATGCTGGACACTTTGCAACATTCAAAACAGTGTCTAAGGTTCTTCAAGCAGGCTTCTGGTGGCCTACCATGTTTCGCGACGCACATGCATTCATCTCGAAGTGCGATGTTTGTCAGAGGAGAGGAAAGATCAGCAAAAGACATGAGATGCCACAGAATTTCATCCTTGAGGTTGAGGTATTCGACTGCTGGGGTATCGATTTCATGGGTCCTTTTCCCTCTTCTTATGGGAACAAGTACATCCTGGTTGCTGTTGATTATGTCTCAAAGTGGGTCGAAGCCATTGCCAGTCCCACCAACGACTCTTCAGTGGTCCTTAAGATGTTCAAGACCATCATCTTTCCTCGATTTGGAGTGCCTCGAATTGTTATAAGTGATGGTGGTACTCACTTTATTAACAAGATTTTCGAAAAACTCCTAAGGAAGCATGGAGTTCATCATCGAGTTGCCACTCCTTATCACCCTCAGACGAGTGGACAGGTCGAAGTCTCGAATCGACAGATCAAAGAGATTCTGGAGAAGACAGTGGGAAAACTCGAAAGGATTGGGCTGCGAAGTTGGACGATGCACTCTGGACGTACAGGACAGCGTTCAAAACACCTCTAGGCACCACACCTTTCCACCTGCTCTATGGAAAGCCCTGTCACCTTCCAGTGGAGATCGAACACAAAGCAGCCTGGGCGATAAAGCTGATGAATTTCGACATCAAGTCTGCTGCAGAGAGGAGACTGATACAACTGAATGAGTTGGACGAAATCAGGTACCATGCCTATGAGAATTCGAAGTTGTACAAAGAGAGGACCAAGGCGTATCACGATTCCAAAATCCTCTCCAGGCAATTCGAACCGAATGATCAGGTACTTCTGTATAATTCTCGTTTGCAATTGTTTCCTGGTAAACTTCGTTCTCGATGGTCAGGTCCTTTCATAGTCAAAGAGGTTCGCCCCTATGGTGCTATCGTCCTCCTCACACCAGATGGTAGCAGGGAGTTCACAGTCAATGGACAAAGGGTGAAGCACTACTGGGCCAAAGCTGAGATTCCGGATGGACATATCGTGCCTCTGGATGGTGCACCTCCTGCTTGAATCGCCATCAAGTCAAGCTAATGACTTAAAACAAGCGCTTGGTGGAAGGCAATCCACTGGTGAGTCTGTAAATAAGTCTTTTGTTTCAGTGATTTTCGTTTTTCTTTTCGTGTTTTAGGTGAAGCAGAGGCTGGTGTCGAGCGACACTACCTTCGGTGTCGCTTGTCACTTGTTTTCTCTATATATAAAAAAAAAAAAAAAAAATTAGGAAATCAGGAAACCGGAGTCAAACCAGAAATTCGGATTGGTCTGCTGCAATTCGGTACGAGGAAAACAAGTGTCGCACGATACCATCATCAGTGTCGCGCGTCACCATCATTGCAGCCAGGTAAGTTATCTGTTTTTCCTGTGTTTCTCTGTTTCTTTTCTTTCTGTGTTTCTCTGTTATTCAAGTCTGGGGGAGGTAGTTGCTGACATTGTGTTTGTTTTTCTTAAGAGTCAGTTGTGTCAAAACGTTTTTGAGTCAAAACCTGTTGGAGATCATGATGCTTTTCCTGGAATTATTGTGCTGACTTTTCACCTAAGTGACCACTGCTGCAAATTCAGACTAGATCCGACTAATGAAAAATCCAAAGGCTGACCAGTTGACTAGAGGCGTCCATGTTTCCAACAGAATCCACTAACCTGAGCTAAGTACTGAACTTCACTTTTAACTCGCTGATGTGACTAATGCCTTAGAGCTTGATTCCTCATTCGTACTTGATCAATGAAAGCCTGTGTGAAATTTAATGAAGTGATTTCTCTCCCTTGTGACGAGCTAAGAAAGAAAGAAAAAGGGCAAAAAGATTGAGATGATTTTCGCTTAGGAGTGAAGGGCTAGGAATGTTTCCAATGATCCCATTATTTCACTTCTAAGTTGGAATGATCACACAAAGGAAGGAAGTGAGGGGTAGGAATGTTTCCCATGACCCCACTATTCGCTGAATACCTTTGATACAAGGTAAGGGGACAACTTGGGGACTTGGTGGCAAACACCATCAGTACTCGCAGCTTTACCCTTATCGAGTATATGCCATAAAAAAATGATGATGAGTGTGCGAAAAGAATAAGTCTGGGGGAGAGAAAAGTACCAAAGTTTGTATGGCTGATTTGTTTGAGTACAGAATGGGAAAGAATCTAGAAGGTTCTGGGCATTGGAATCATCAGTGAGATCCAGCGATGAGGGTTTATGGACAATGTTGTGAAATTTTGGATTTAGTCTGGAAAGCTGTGAATGTCTGCGGAGAAGTACATGGTGGTTCGATTTGGAATGATGAAGCAGTAGTTAAGTTGCAGGGTGAACGGTCAAAGCGATGTTCCAATGAAAGGTTGAGTCTCTGTGTTTTCAAACTTCTTTCTCCTGTTTGGTGTTCTATTTGCTTGAGGGCAAGCAAATGCTAAGTCTGGGGGAGTTGATATATCATGGTTTTTATGGTTTTTATGGTTTTTAACCATGGTATATGTCTTATTTATAGAGTCTTTTTAGTGTCTTTCGAGTCTTTTGGAGTCTTTTCAGGTCATAGGTACGTTTGGAGCTTAACTGGAGACTTTGGAGCACTTTGGAGCTTAATCAGGATCAAATTCGTCAAGTATGGATTTTGTGCTTTAGTGACGCTCGACACCATGGAGAGTGACGCGCGACACTTGTTAGAGAAATAAGGAAAAGGCGATTTTGTTTCCTATTTGAAGAAGGAGTTGGGCCCAAACGTTTTCAAGGAAGCCCAAAACGTGTCTTAGAGATATATATAGGATTTTTATTCCCTTTTTACGTTAACCTTAGATTTTCTTAGAGAGAGTTTTTGTTTTTGAGAGTTTTTGGGGAGACAAGTCTGAAACTCTGTTCCGGAGAGAGAAGATTTCGAACCCTTACTGCTTACTGCAAGTTATTCAATCATGCTTATTGCTTCAATCTCCATGTCTGAGTAGTTTGCTTGTTAGGTTTAGGGTTCTCATAAAGGATTTCATTGGATGTTAGATTGATTGGTTAGTTAGGGTTCATAATCTATTTAGTTCTTCACCATAGGTTGTTCTTAAAGCTAATTCTGGATCGGCCACCTAGAACTTAGATCTTAGGTTGCTTAATTGACACGGAAGTGTAATTGAATAACTGGAAAGAACCTAGGGTGAGCAAAGTAGCTATTCGCAAAGGAATTTGATTTAGATACTTTGTGAACATATCGAACTTGAGCATTAAAGCTGGTTTAAATCTTTAGGGTTTGCAAAGGAATTTGGAATTCTAGGATTTTGACTTAGATAATTCTCACAACGGAAGTTGGTTAATTATAATTCTGTGATTCGAGTTCAAGAACTGTGCTTAAACCTGAACCCTGACTAATCGATTGATCTGCATGCATTGATTTCCTGAGAAACTCCCTAAGCCTAATCTCCATTCATCTGAATCTTACAAACCATTTTTATTGCTGCTTAGTCTAATTCTGTTGCATTGCTATTTATTTACAATATTTCTGCTTAGCGTAATTCAATCTCTATAAGGTTTATTGAGTGATCTCTTGTCTCTGTGGTTCGACCCCTACATACTACAACTGCACATCTGTGCTCTTGCAGAGTAGCTTAGGGATTAAACTTTGAGCATATCATCAACCCACTTAGACACATAGTCCACAGCCACTAGTATATACTGATTCCCATAAGATGAAATGAAAGGTCCCATAAAGTCAACTCCCCAGCAATCAAAGATCTCAACCTCAAGTATTGGGTTTTGAGGCATCTCACTCCTGTTTGAAATGTTCCCATGCCTCTGACAGGCATCACATGATGACACAACTAGCTGAGCATATTTGAACATTGAGGGCCACCAAAACCCACTCTGAAGAGCCTTGGCCACAGTCTTGAATGCTCCCATGTCACCCCCAAAAGCTGAACCATGACACTCTTGCAACACAGGTTGCATCTCCTCCTCAGCAAGACACCTTCTATACAGCTGATCTTTGTTCAGGACATACAGGTAAGGCTCATCCCAATGATACCTTTGGATATCTCTGAAGAACTTCTTCCTGTGGTAAGCATCTAGTTCAGGTGGTTCCACTCCACAAGCAAGAAAGTTCACAATATCAGCAAACCAGGGCATTCTCTTCTCTTGGATGCTATCCACTTCTTCAAACTCCAAATAAGAGTGGAGCACCATCAGTGATTCCTCAGGATAGAATGTCATTAAGAGGGACTTCAGAGTCTACTCTCAACCTAGCGAGATGGTCTGCAGCTCCATTCTCTATACCCTTTTTATCTTGTACTTCCATATCAAACTCCTGAAGTAGAAGGACCCATCTCAATAGTCTAGGCTTAGCATCTTTCTTGGTCATCAGATACCTGAGGGCTGCATGATCAGTATATACAATGACTTTTGATCCCACCAGGTAGCTTCTGAATTTATCAAAAGCAAAGACTATTGCCAACATTTCCTTCTCAGTGGTAGCATACTTCTCTTGGGCAGATTCAAGGGTTCTACTAGCATAGTAGATGACATGAAGCTTCCTATCCTTCTTTTGGCCAAGTACAGCTCCAACTGCAAAATCAGATGCATCTGTCATAACCTCAAAAGGAAGGGACCAGTCTGGGGCTTGGACAATTGGTGCACTGACTAATGCATCCTTGATCATCTTGAAGGCCTCTTCACACTCATCATCAAAGATGAAATCAACTTCTTTACACAACAGCCTTGTCAAGGGTCTGGCTATTCTTGAGAAATCTTTGATGAATCTTCTGTAAAACCCTGCATGCCCAAGGAAACTCCTTATCCCTTTGACTGAAGTGGGAGTTTGCAGATTCACCATCACTTCCACCTTTTCTCTGTCAACCTCTATGTCCTTCTCAGATATCTTATGCCTAAGTACAATTCCTTCCTGCACAAGGAAGTGGCATTTCTCCCAATTCAACACCAATTTATGCTGCTCACATCTCTCCAAGACCTGTGACAAATTAGAGAGACAATCCGAGAAGGAGGAGCCATAGACACTAAAATCATCCATGAACACCTCCACCTTCTCTTCAATGATGTCAGAGAATATATGCATCATGCAACGTTGAAATGTGGCAGGGGCATTACAGAGACCAAAAGGCATGCGCCTGTATGCAAATGTGCCATAAGGGCATGTAAATGTTATTTTCTCTTGATTCGGGGATCTATGGGGATTTGAAAGAAACCCAAGTACCCATCAAGAAAACAAAAGAAGGGGTGGTTTGCAAGCCTCTCTAGCATCTGATCAATGAAAGGCAAAGGAAAATGATCCTTTCTAGAGGCTGCATTGAGCTTTCTATAGTCTATACACATTCTGTGTCCTGTTATATTCCTAGTAGCTATCAGCTCATCCTTCTCGTTTTTAACCACTGTGATCCCACCTTTCTTGGGCACAACGTGTACAGGAGATACCCACCTTGAGTCAGAGATTGGGTAAATTATCCCTTCCTCAAGAAGCTTGAGTATCTCCTTCTTAACCACCTCCTTAAGGTTTGGGTTAAGACGTCGTTGATGTTCAATAGAGGACATAGATTGGTCCTCTAGGTGTATCCTGTGGGTGCAAATGTCAGGAGAGATCCCTCTAATATCAGCCAAAGAGTATCCTATGGCTCTCCTGAACTTTCTTATCTCACTAAGCAATGCACTCTCTTGATGCTCTAATAAGCTATCATTGATGATCACTGGATATGTGGAGTTTAAGCCCAAGAATGCATACCTGAGCCCTGTTAGTAGAGGCTTGAGCTCAACAGGGGGTGCATCAGCCTCATTCCAGTCCTTGTCCAAGCTGCATTGGCTGGTATCTGATCCTTTGATAGCCAAAACCTCAGAGCCACTTTGTTCCAGTTCCAAAAACCTTGTTTCAGGACCAAGATCTCTAGCATTGTCCAAATACAGCTTGTACCCTTCACTTGCTTCTGCTAAGAGCCCATTGTCTCCTTGTTCTTGGGTTAGAGCAGCTTGAAGAGGGTCCTCAGTATTCAGTTCCTCAAGCAACTCATCAGCCAACTGATCCATTGTCTCCACATAGAAGCATTGACCTTCAATGGTGGGTTTCTTCATCATCTCCTTCACATCAAACTTAAGCTTCTCAGACCCAAGTTGAAGTTCTATGATCCCACCTCTCACATCAATAATAGCACATACAGTGGCCAGGAATGGCCTGCCCAAGATAAGAGGATCAACTGGTTCCTCATCCATTTTCAGCACAAAAAAATCAGTTGGAACCTCAAAACCACCTATCTTGACAGGTAGATCTTCCAACATTCCAACAGGTAGTCTAACTGATCTGTCTGCAAGGATAAGAGAGATCCTTGCAGGTTTGAAGACTCTAAAGCCCAGCTTCTTTGCTATGGAGAATGGCATCAAGCTGACTGATGCTCCTAGATCACAAAGACATCCAGAAAATGTCAGAGGTCCAATGGCGCAAAGGAGTGTGAAACTCCCTGGATCAGTCAACTTTCTTGGAATGGACTTCTTCTTAATGATAGCACTGCAATCATGACTTAGTACCACCATGCCTTGAAGTTTTTTAGTCTTGTTCAGAATGGCAGCAAAATAGGGCTATTACGACAAACTAACGACGATTTCAAAATCGTCCTAAACTCATCGTCGTAATAGAGAAATCGTCGTAAAATCGTCGTAAAATCTACGACGGTTTATTTTCGTCGTAACATGGACGGAAAAATATTGTCGTAAACGCGTCGTACAGTTTACGACGACTTTACATCGGATTGCCTCGATTTGGTCTTCCCCTGAAACCGTCGTAAAGTCGTCGTTATAAGTCGACGTAGGATCGTCGTAAAATATACGACGTAATTTTTGTCGTAATTTACTCGTAAAGTATTTTTTCATTCCGTCGTAAAACCGTCGTAAAACACGGACGTATATTCGTCGTATTAGTCGTCGTAACGTCGTCGTAATTGTTACGACGAATATACGACCGTTTAATAAAATAATAATAATTATATTACGACGATTATACGACGTTTTATATAATTGAAATTAAAAAAAATATAATTCGAATTAAAATATAAATTAAAAAAGAATTAATTTACAATTTAAAATTTAATTAAATTTAAAATTTAAATTAATTTTAATAATTACAAAAAAAACCCTAAAGATCTAGATCTAATTCTAAACTAAGGTCGATCCCGTCACCGGCCTGCTCCCCATCGCCTTCCACATGTTTTTTGTCGGGTCTTCGGGTAGAGGTTTCCGCTGTCTGATCCCCGGGTCTTCGGTTAGAGGCTTCCGGCGGCTGATCTCCGGCTCTAGGAGGATCAACCCCAAGAGACCGGAACATCTCCTCGTCCGTCTGCACCGGTGGTTGCCTCCTATAAGATGACCCTGCTGACGATTCGACAACTCCATCAGCCCGCAGCCTATCCAACTGCGCCATGAGCACCGGGTTGTCGGCCCCCATGATCTCAAAGAGACCGACAGCTGGTCGATCTTCGTCTCATACTGGGTCCGCATCTGATCGATCTCCCGGCGGATAAGCGGATCCGGTGCCCGGACATGACCAGTTGCCGTAGCGACTGGGGTATCACGGATGGATCCGATCCCTAAAACCCATCCCTTTTTCTTAGGGGAAACCTGAAAATATTTAAATAAATTATGTTAAAAAATACAATATAAAATTAAAATTAAATTAAATTTATTAAAAGAATTTACCTCTTCAAAAATCTGGTCCATCTTCGCCACCGTCAGCGTCGGGGTCGATTGGACCGAGCTACCTCCGGGAGACGTTGGACGCGCCTGCTGAGTGAGTTGCATCTGCCACTCCTCGATCGCCGCACAGGCGGCGTTGTAGATCTCCTCCGCCCGAGAATCCGTGAATTTGCCGTTCCGCTTCTTATGGGTCTCGGCGAAGACCTTCGTCATCGGAGGAAGTTGTCCCCCGTTTTCTTCGACCTACAAAATCAAAATGAAAATATTAATAAGACAAATAAAAGTTAATTATTTAAAAACAAAAAATTAAAAATTTAAATTTACTTACCATCATAAGTTGTCTCCCGGCAAAAAGAATCTGGCCGTAAGTGTGCGGGACGTTCTTCCGATTTCCCGCATCGTCAGTAGCGTTCCTGAAAAATATATTCATTAGAATGTATTAAGGAGGAAAACACATAATTTAATTATATATTTAATATAAACACAAATTAAAATACCTGGATCTGGAACACTTGGCGGCAGTAATCTGATTGTGCAGATTCAACCAGTACTGGACCAGACCCCGCCAAACGGTATCGGCCATCGGCGCCGGCTTGGCCTTGTCGCCGTCGACCTCCCACTTCCGCTTCCAGTCGGAAACGGTGTTGTTGAGGTGGAATTTGACCTTCTCTTTGAAGGCCTTCGCCACACGTCCGTGTGCGGATGTTTCCCAATGCCAGTTTTGCTAGGAAAAAAAAAATCAAAAAGTTAGTAATTATTGTAAAAAATTAAAAATAATAATATAAATTAAAATTTTAAAGTACTTACCGCAAAACACTTGAACCAAGTGTCAAGCGTTGCCTGATCCAGCTTTTCCAGCTGGTATGGGGTTGTACGAAAAACCCTTTGATGATGTCCGCAACGTTACGACCGACCGCATTGTCGGTCGTAAACCTAGTCAAATGTTAATAAAAATTAAATTAATTTCAATTAATTATAAATATTATTTGTTTAAACAATTTTTTTTAAAAAAAACTCATACCAAAATGTTTCCGGGGCTCGATCCGGATCGAGTTTGTTCATATTCTCACGACCCGGTTGGCGTAGAAGATCTTGTACCGTAAATTGGGCATACGGTATAGGCTGTATCGGGGCTGCTGGTTCGGCTGGTGCGGGGGCTGCAGCTGGTTCGGCTGGTGGTGGTGGAGGCGGAGCCGGCTGTGGTATTCCCGAGGACTCCGGGATGACTGACCCTGTCGCTGAGGTGGACGGGGCCGTACCGTCTGGATCTACCATCTGTCTGTAGTGGAACCTCTTTGGCCGATGAGCCATATCTAAGTAATCTACAAAATTAAATAACATATAGTTACTAATTATATCATATATTTATAAATTCCGGGTCTATCTAAATTCTGAACCTAAACTCTATCTAAATTTCGGGCCTATCTCTTATTTAAACAAAACTATATATAACGAAAATAATTTTTAAAAAAATACTTACAAATTAATTGGCTGGAGAGTAGGGAGAGAAGGGAGAGGTAGATTTCTAGAGAGAGAGAGAGATTTCTAGAGAGAGAGGGGGAAGAGAGGAATGAGCGACGAAGGAGGAAAACTCGCGTCCCTTATATAGATTTTGTGATCGTCGTAAAATCGTCGTAACGTTACGACGATTTTACGACGATTTGGTTGTATAACAGTCGGTCCACTGCATGACATGACACATGTCATGATGGGAGCGTTTGAACGTTACGACGGTTTTACGACGACTAAACCTTAAACCCTCGTAAAACCGTCGTAACGTTACAACATTTATAACCTCGTACATCGGATCTGGAGCCAATCCGGGTGCTATCAGACGTATGATCCTCATCAGTGTTACGACGGTTTAACAACGGTTTTAGGAACATTAGTCGTAAAACCATCGTAATATTACGACGGTTTTACGATGTTTATGTAAAAAGTTATCAAACCCTAAATCTTTCAAAAGGCTTATTGCATAAAGAACAACGCAAAGGTTATAGTATCCTAACATATAACAAAATGTTTATAACTTTGCATGTAATCTAATATATAACCTTTTACTTAACATTTACAAAAACATGCATGAACTTGTAAATATGTATGTTTTTTCTCAAATTTTTGATTTTGATCAGATTGATAGCATTTCATATAAAATAAGATAACCAAACAAAAACATTTGTGAAATACCTTACAACCAATCAGATATAAAAGATTCAAAAGCTTGGATTTCAATATACGACGATTTTACGACTAAATAGTGAACGCGTCGTAAAATCGTCGTAATATTACGACGATATTACGACTAATCGTCGTAAAGACGTCGTAATGCTTAAACCCTATTCATTCAGGGCTTAAAACCTAGACTTAGGGTTTAGGGTTTATAAAAATCGTCTAAAAACGGTCGTAAAATCGAATTTTATTCCATTTAAAAAATTCAAACAAACAAAGTTACAAATTATATAATAACAAACATTCACTAAATACGATGCATGAAACTCAATCAGATTCATCTTCCTCTATTACTTCGTCACCATCACCGTCGTCTTCCGCCAAATCGTCATCATCGGTTTCAGCAAACTCATCATCACCTTCTTTTTCTGTATCATCGGGAAGATCTTCAACTTGCCTGTTCCGAGGGTCTATTAAGAAAATCTCTTCATCAACATCTGGTTCAGACAGATCTACGCAAGTGTCCTGTTGAAGTGGAACATCCTCAACCCCTACAATCTTGCCCCTCGGAGCCACTTTAACTACAGCTAACCATGAGATTCCTGTTGATCGAACTCGAGGGTATGGCAGAAACGTTACATGTTCTGCTTGAGAAGCTAATATAAATGGCTCAGACCTGTTGTACCGTCGTGACTTGTTCACGTCAACAACTGCAAACTTGTTTAGACGTACCCCTCTTCCAACAGTTGGATCAAACCAATCACATTTGAAGAGAACAGTTTTCAGCCTTAACAATCCAGGATACTCTACTTCAATTATTTCTTGCAGAACTCCATAAATCTATTTCACCCCTCACACAAACTCCATAGTTAGTTGTCGCCCGCTTTGCACCGTGATGGTATGTGTGAAAAACATAGTTCCGAGTGAAATACATGCAGGCTGTAGTTATTTTTGCCATCGGACCAAGTATTAACTCATGGAACCATCTAATTCATCTGGATTATTCGGGTCCACCTAATAAGAAAAAAAATTGCTTTAATTTCTTGATTTGGATATATATCAAAGTAGTCTTTTAATTAAAATTTTATACGTACTTGTGCTTTTAACCACTAGGCATAGTGTTGATCTTTACGATCATTGATTTCAGTTTCAGAAACCCCAGATATGCATTCTTTAACCTCATCAACGAATGTGCTGAGAAAACAACAAATTGTTTATTAATAGTTATATATATATAAATATATTATTAATTAAATAAGTACCTTTCGTACGATGACAACTCTTCACAATTTAGCAGGATATACGTATGTGCACTGTGATAATCTTTTTCATTCGACCACCAAACTTCTTTTAGTTTTCCACTAAGATGTCCGATCGGCGAGAATATGTCAGGTACACCCTCAACGGCATATGTTTGGCCAACTCCTCCATCATCATAGCGATGAGTAGCTCTTTTGCGTGTTCATACTTTCGGTGCAAAATAGTACGAAGTGAAGTGTGAAGTCTCTTGCGTCAAGCTTCCCGCCACAATTGAGCCTTCCACTTTAGCTAGGTTTTTTGCTTTACCCTTAAGATGCTTCATGAAACGCTCGAACGGATACATCCACCTGTACTGAACGGGTCCACCGAGCTCTGCTTCGTGTGGGAGATGAACAGGAAGATGTTCCATAACATCAAAAAATGATGGTGGAAAGATCTTTTCCAAATTGCACAACAAGATTGGAATATTCAATGCCAGTTGTGATATTACATCAACTGATAATGTTCGTGTACTAAGATCCCGAAAAAAAGCACCAATGCCTCCAACAGCTTCATGGACATTTTTGGGCAAGAGTTCAGCAAATGCAAATGGAAATAATTGTTGCATAAACACATGGAAGTCATGGCTTTTCATCCCGGCAAACTTTACCCCCTTCTCAACAGATTTAGAAAGATTAAAAAACATACCCATCAGGAAATTTAACGTCAGAAGAAACCCATCTGAACAATGCTGACTTTTGATCTGCACTCAACTGAAATACAGGAACTGGTGCTTTTCCGTTTCTCAGTATATGCAACTCACTTCTGTTGCATAAATCAGGCAAGTCCAATCTTGACTTACCATTGTCTTTTGTTCTTCCCGCTACGTTCATAACTGTATGCATGATGTTATCAAAAAAGTTTTTTTCAATGTGCATGATGATATATTCATAAATTGCATCATTTAATGTACATATTCTAGTCCAAATTATGTCTCATTTGCATACATTTTAGGTCTTTAGGCATTGTTTTAGGACTTAGGAGATTGCATTAGGTCCAAGAGAGTTTTGCATGGTTTAGAATGTTAAACAGGTGCTTTTGGAGCTTATTTGGAGTGGAGGATGTGATTCAGATGAAGAAATGGAGTTGAAATGATCAAAAATGGTGAAAAGGAGCAATTTTGGGTTTCTAGGCAAAATGATGTACTGATGGCCGAAGATTCTCGGCCAAAATCCTTCCCGCGGGTAGCTTTCTCGGCCAAAAATCCGGGGTGCAGATACATTTCCGAAATCGCGTCACCGGAAGCTCTTTCCGGCCGATTCAGCTTACAGGATCTTCAGAAAAGTTGGAGATAATTGACTCAAGAACCCAGGACAGGTTGAATCAGGGCATTTGGAGCACTGAGCTGAACGATACGGTCACCGGAAGACAGACCTCTCTCGCATCCATTCCGGAGCAATCCGATACTCCTGAATGATCGCCTGTCCGGGGAACCTTCCGGTCCGATTCAGCTGTCGGAGGCTTCATCAAGGTTGGAGTAGATTAGATCACGGTTTCAGAACAAGTAGAATCATGGAATTCGGACGCGTGAACAGAAAGTTAAGCTCGTCGGAAGAAACTCCTGTCTCGCTGCCGTTTTGGACCAAGCCGATGAGCTCCGAAGAACGCGAAGGACGGTGCACTTCCAGACCGATTCGGTTTCCGGGGCCTTGATGAGAATCAGAGATTATGAGTCCTCTTTCCAGAACGTCCAAGATCATTCAATTCGGATCTATGATCAGGAAGATACGGTCTCCGGAATGGACACATGTCTAGACGCCTCTCTCTGATCGTGTAAATGCACTTCGAAGATGAGCCCTCCAGGAAGCCTTCCACTTCCCAAGCACCAAAGCTTCCTTCACCAAAGTTGTAGATATATGAGTGCTCTCGCCTCTGCAACCGGAATCACTCAATTCGGACAAGTATCTTATGAGTTACACTCTCCGGAATGCGATGTGGTCCAGACAGCCCTGAATGATGCGAGCTAAGTGAAACATGACACGGTTTGAATGCCACGGTCTGGGACTTGACCGTGGCAACTTTTACACACCTTCGGAGATTGACACGATCTTCATGCCACGGTATACACTTGACCGTGGCTAACAAACACTTGGCTGGGAGGAACTTTACAAGCATTCGGGTTTTGACACGGTTTGAATGCCACGTTCTAGAACTTGACCATGGCAACTTTTACACACCTTCGGCTTTTGACACGACCACTTGCCACGGGGCTTGACGAAGAGCTACTAGACCGTGGAAATCCAAGAAGTTCATCACCCAAACCCAGAAAAGAAGAGACACGGCCACTAGACATGGTGTAAATCAAGGCATGGCAACCTTGATCATGAAGAATCTGTCCAAGAACTTTGACACTATCAGTTAGCCACGGTCAGTTTGCCACGGTCTGTCCAAGCATCATCTGACCGTGGCAAACCACACCACTATCCATCAAAGCCGGGTCAGGACCCAGTTTGTCCTGGGCTGACCCGGTCCGCAAGAGACACTCTATATGCTTTTTAGGGTTTTTTCCAAGACTTAAGCTTTGTTTTCTCTTGTTTCTCTTTCCCCTTTTGTTAAAAAAACGAGTTTGTTAAGAGATATCTCAAGGATTTAATCAATCTAAGTCTGTTTCTTATCATCTCATCTTCTTATCTTTGCTTCTAATCATGATTAACATCACCCCTTGCAAAAGAAATGGTGTGTTCATCATGATTAGTGAGTAGTCTTCTTTTAAGCTTCTACGTGTGTAGATTAGGGTGCTTAGATGTTTGATTTGTGATGTTTAGGGTCTAGATTCTCATTTCATTTCCTTAGTTAGCTGCTCTTAATGCTAGATCTCTCATTATAAGCTTGATCTAGAACTTAGGCATTTCTCCACCCACAAGGTGTTTGATGAAATGCCTGAATGAGCTAACTTAAGGGTTTAAGTCTTTTTCATCATGGGAATGATTTGTTAAATGCATGAATGACATATTAGAACTGTTTCTTAATGCTCATTGATTCATATTTCACAAATGATGATTTAGTTTGAAAGTGGATTAGTGTAGAGATTAATGCCTTCATGAGAGGATTAGTCTAGATTAGAGTTCTAAGTTGAAATGTTTGAGATCATGTGATTGCTTGCTATGTCTTTCTGTATAAGATTCAATCTTTCATAGCTCTTATTTTGATGCACAAAGAGGCTGTCTGGTCATTTTAGACTTGGAACCTTATGCTTGTTGATTGTTTATTCATCTAATGGGAATTAGTCTTGAATTGGTAATTAACAAAGGGATTTTTGTCATGAGAATGAATTAATCTGATTTGGAAGTCTAGACTAAAGAATTGCAAGTGTTGCATTGTTTGCTTAGCATCATGAATTCACATTTAAAGCACCCTGATCAATGATCACATCTAGAGGTTTAGCTTTCTCTTTATTTGAATTTGAGTGTTTGTTTAGTTTATCTTGCTTGTTTAATCCTTAATTACTGTTTGTTCTTGTTTGCTTTATCTTTTTAGATCACCTTGTTACCAACTCATCTGCTTATTAGACTTGAATTAAGATAGATCCTCATAGTCTTAGTGTCTAGAATCTCTCCATTTGGATTGATACCTCAAGTGCTACAATGACATGAGTAGTTGAGGAATTGATCAAGGATTGAAAAATTCCTACTATCAATTTGGCGCCGTTGCCAATTGGAGATTCATTCTAGCATTAGGACTTTGGATCTTCTTGAGATCAAGTCATTTTCTTTTGTTTTACTGATTACCTTTCAAGTGTTGTCTTTGTTTTCAGGTGTATGAACACCAGAAGTGAAGAAAGAAGACAACGAGAAAGAGCTGAGCACATTGAGAGGTTGGGTATGGATCAAGGGCAACAGGCTCATGGTGGTAATGGAAACCACCAGAATCAGCAAGACCCACCACCTCCACGTCCAAGACAAGTTGTGGGAGCTAGTGATGAGGCCAATGCTCAAGGTCAAAGACATGGGATTCAAGCTCCAACACCTGAAAACGATTTTGAGATCAAGTCTGGCTTGATCAGCATGGTGCAATCAAACAGGTTCCATGGCTTGGCAGTAGAAGACCCACTAGATCACATTGACAACTTTGATAGAGTTTGTGATCTAACTAAGATGAATGGAGTGAGTGAGGACAGTTTCAAGTTGAGGCTGTTCCCTTTTTCTCTAGGAGACAAAGCTCATCAGTGGGAAAAGTCTCTACCTCAAGGATCAGTCACAACATGGGAGCAATGCAAAAGAGCATTTCTAACCAAGTTCTTCTCTTCATCAAGAACAGCAAGGTTAAGAAATGAAATCTCAAGTTTCATTCAGAAGAACCATGAATCATTTTGTGAGGCTTGGGAAAGATTTAGAGGGTATACCATGCAATGCCCTCACCATGGATTCTCAGATTGTCAGCTGCTAAGTACCTTCTACAGAGGTGCTTTACCAAAGGTCAGACTCCTCTTGGACACAGCTTCAAATGGTAATTTTATGACCAAGGAAGTCAATGACGCCATGACCCTAGTGGAGAATGTAGCTCAAAGTGATGAGCTTTATGGATCAGACTTTGAAAGGAATTCAAGAGGAACTGAGAGTGCTGAAGAGGAAAGGACAAGGAAAGACATCAACTCTCTCAATGAGAAGCTAGACACACTTCTCTTAGCTTCTCATCAGTCAGCCAACTTTGTTAGAGATGTGAATCATGTGTTTCAAGACACATTTCAAAGGGAAGACATCACAGCTGAGGTGAACTTTGTAGGTGGCCAACAAGGTTACCAAAAGGGCTTTACCTACTACAAGAATCCCCCAAACCAGAACTTCTATCCTCAAAACACTCAACAACAAGGTTTTTTCTCTCCCCAACAACAAAGTCTCCAACAGAACTCAGAGAATAAGGATCAAGAAGTGCAGAACCTGCTCCAGCAAATCCTCCAAGGTCAAGCAAATGGTGCCATGGACTTCAACAAGAAAATGGCAGAGATTAACAACAAGGTGGATTGCACTTATTCTGATCTTCTAACTCAACTTTCCACCTTGGCTTCCAAAGTCAAGACTCTAGAGAACAACAAGGGCCACTGCAGTTCTCAAGCTCAAAGATCTTTACCAGGGACATCAGTTGCACATCAAACAGAATACTGCAATGTCATCCTCTCAAATGCTGAGAATCATGCTGCTGTCCAAGAAATTGAGGATCTTCTCCATGGCAATGTCTCAAGTGAAAAATTCATGACAAAAGATGATGAGGACGCCATCATAGATGAGTTTGAGTTCCTGTTCTGTGATCTCAATGAGGACATTGAGAAAGATGGTGGGGATGCAGCTTCTTTTTATATGAGAAAGAATGATTCTGAGATTACTGAAAGAAAGGATCAGAGAATGGTTCAAGGAAGGATATCTGATGGAGTCTCTAGCACTGGTTCAACAAGGGTGAAACCCAAATCAATTACCAAGCTAGGTAATCTAGGAAAGTTTTCCATCTCATGCTCTCTTGGAAATTTGAAAGTGGACAATGCTTTGTGTGATTCTGGATCAAGCATCAGTGTAATGTCTTTAGACATGGTGGAGAGACTAGGGATCAAGAGTCTTAAGCATCACCCCATGTCAATTACCTTTGGAGATTCATCCTCAAAGAAGCCATATGGAATCCTTGAAGACTACCCATTGAAAATTGGTGAATGCACAGTTCCAACAGATTTTGTAGTTATGAAGATGAAGAAGACAAAGGAGCTACCTCTTTTGCTTGGAACTCCATTTCTGAACACCACAGGAGCAAGGATGGACTTTGATACTCAAAGAGTGGTGCTTGCTAAGGTAGATGATGAAGTATCTTATCCTCTTAAGTCTCCTCTTGCTGGGTTTTGTGGAGTTATATCTGATGATTCTGATGAGTTGAAACACTATGAGATGAAGTATGTGGGGAGTATTGGAACTATAGAAGAAGCTCAACCCCTTGCATCTGTTGAGAGAAGAAAGAATCATTAGTAAGACCTGATCTTGAGTTTGAAGGAGATTTCTTTAGTGATGATGAAGCTTGCTTGGAATCTTTTTCTCCTACACTAAGTGAGAAGGAGGTCAGCAACAACAAAAGCAATGGTTCAGGGTCTCAAGACAAGAACCCAACAAGCACCAAATCATTCACTCTTGGGTCCTCTTCTCAGGTGATAAAGCTCACTCCATGGAAGTTTGATGGTGGAGCTGTGGAATACAAGGTTAAAGGCATTGGAGGATCAAAACCTTTTGCAAAAGTCAGGGCAATCCTCACACAAGAGCTCATAGACAAAGGATCTGATGGTGTCCAAGAGCTGATGAACAAGGACCTAATGCTTGAATTCATGGACAAGACAAGGAGCATCAAAGCTCCTCCTCTCACTCACTAAGAAAAGAGTATGAAAAGTCAAACTTAGTGACTTAAAACAAAGTGCTCTTGGGAGACACCCCAAGCTTATCCTTTGTAAATATTCTTTTTAATGCTTTCTCTTGGTGTTTTTAGGATGTTTTGATGTGTCTTGTGGAGTGTGTTCAGGTTACAGATGACCTGGTGTTCTTTAGCCTCCTGAGATTCACAATTTCACTACTCCTTTCCATCACAAAAAAATCTGCTAACACTCCAAACTCCTTGTACATATGCATCTAGTTCTTTATTTCTCATTTTGCATCTTTCTTGCTTTTGCCTTTCACTCCTCTCTTATGCTTTTATAACACAAGGGACTGTGTTATTTAAGTGTGGGGGAGGGGTTTTGTGTTTACTAATCATGTTTATTCTGCTCTTATTTTGCTTTTCACTTTGAGTCTCATTTTGCATTCATCTAAGTGCATATAAAAAACCAAAAAAATGGAAAAATCTGAAAAATTTCACAAAAAAATGTTCATTCTAGTTGCATTTCACATTTTTAAGATTGAGTCTAGTTGCATCATATAGGTTTCATTGTGCATGGGAGTAATGATAGGTTCTTTCCTTGAGAGTACATCACTTTGAGAATTTGGATTAAATATGCTTGTGAAATGACTTTTGTGCTTGCAAGGCTTGAAATGGTTTGAATCTGAGAAGCAAGTTTGAATTGAACTCAACTCTAATAAGTGAAAACCTTGAACTTGACTTGAAATTATCTTGTGATGCATTGTTTGAATAAGCTTGTGGATACCTATATACATATTTGAGCTAGAATCCTGTTTTTACCACCCTCTTCCTTAGCTCAAATAGCTTAGTCCACATCTGGATCAGTTTTCCTCACCTTGAACCCATCCTTCCTTCAAGCCAAATGTTTGTGTGTGATTGAAAGGCCACCTTGGATCAAACTTAGCAGAAAGTGTTAGGTTTAGAGCGACAAGGGCAAGTCTCATTGAGTGTTAAGTTCCATCATCAAGGAGCTGAGAGATTTGGCAAGAACTAAGTGTGGGGAGATACTTGTTGGTGAGTGGAAAAAGGAGAGATGAGTGGAAAAAGGAGAGTGGTGAGAACTAGGGGATAGAAAAAAAAAAAGAAAAGAAATCAGTCTTGGAGTTTTGAGTCAAAGAAAGGGAGCTCTAGTGTTTTGAAAAGAAAGAGTCTAGCCTCTAAGTGAAAGGAAAAGAAAAGAAGCCAAAGAGCTCAAATGTTTTAAAAAGAAAGAAAAAGAGGCTAGAAGTTACAAAAGAAAGTGAAAAACAGCTATGTAAAGTTTGAACTCCAAGACTTGAGTGTGAAAATGAAAAGTGAGTCCCCTAGTGAGAGGAAAATGAGTGTGGAAAGTGAGGTTCTTGAGAGGTTGAGCAAGTGAGAAAGTTTTGAGTAGAGTGTGGGTGGGATGAGTCCTTGCCCTTGTATGCATAGGTTGCTTTTTACCTTTAGCATTCTGCCAAAGTTTGATCATTCATAGAGAGATCCCCTTGCTGCATTGAACCCACTTAGGCGCTGATGAGACCATTTTAGTCTCATTACCTCACCCTAGCCAAACTTTGCTTGTTTGAACACTGCATCATTTGATCCACTTGGTAAAGAGCTTAATGAATGTCAAAGAGTTGAGGAATAAGTGAACTTGTGGAGATTACTGTTGAGTTGATACATCAGAGTATGGTCTTGCATTGAATATTGAGCATGAACCTTGAATTCTCTTAGTGGTCACTTTTCTCTTTCAAAGGAAAAATGAGCTCCCAATGCATTCAACCTTTTCCTCTCATTTGTTCCTTTTTTGCTTGAGGACAAGCAAAGGATAAGTGTGGGGGAGTTGATATATTCATAAATTGCATCATTTAATGTACATATTCTAGCCCAAATTATGTCTCATTTGCATACATTTTAGGTTTTTAGGCATTGATTTAGGACTTAGGAGATTGCATTAGGTCCAAGAGAGTTTTGCATGGTTTAGAGTGTTAAACAGGTGCTTTTGGAGCTTATTTGGAGTGGAGGATGTGATTCAGATGAAGAAATGGAGTTGAAATGATCAAAAATGGTGAAAAGGAGCAATTTTGGGTTTCTAGGCAAAATGATGTACTGATGGCCGAAGATTCTCGGCCAAAATCCTTCCCGCGGGTAGCTTTCTCGGCCAAAAACACGTACCGCGGTCAAGTCTCTCGGCCAAAAATCCCGGGTGCAGATACATTTCCGAAATCGCGTCACCGGAAGCTCTTTCCGGCCGATTCAGCTTACAGGATCTTCAGAAAAGTTGGAGATAATTGACTCAAGAACCCAGGACAGGTTGAATCAGGGCATTTGGAGCACTGAGCTGAACGATACGGTCACCGGAAGACAGACCTCTCTCGCATCCATTCCGGAGCAATCCGATACTCCTGAATGATCGCCTGTCCGGGGAACCTTCCGGTCCGATTCAGCTGTCGGAGGCTTCATCAAGGTTGGAGTAGATTAGATCACGGTTTCAGAACAAGTAGAATCATGGAATTCGGACGCGTGAGCAGAAAGTTAAGCTCGTCGGAAGAAACTCCTGTCTCGCTGCCGTTTTGGACCAAGTCGATGAGCTCCGAAGAACTCGAAGGACGGTGCACTTCCAGACCGATTCGGTTTCCGGGGCTTTGATGAGAACCAGAGATATTTGAGTCCTCTTTCCAGAACGTCCAAGATCATTCAATTCGGATCTATGATCAGAAAGATACAGTCTCCGGAATGGACACATGTCTAGACGCCTCTCTCTGATCGTGTAAATGCACTGCGAAGATGAGCCCTCCAGGAAGCCTTCCACTTCCCAAGCACCGAAGCTTCCTTCACCAAAGTTGTATATATATGAGTTCTCTCGCCTCTGCAACCGGAATCACTCAATTCGGACAAGTATCTTATGAGTTACATTCTCCGGAATGCGAAGTGGTCCAGACAGCCCTGAATGATGCGAGCTAAGTGAAACATGACATGGTTTGAATGCCACGGTCTGGGACTTGACCGTGGCAACTTTTACACACCTTCGGAGATTGACATGATCTTCATGCCACGGTATACACTTGACCGTGGCAAACAAACACTTGGCTGGGAGGAACTTTACAACCATTCGGGTTTTGACACGGTTTGAATGCCACGGTCTAGGACTTGACCATGGCAACTTTTACACACCTTCGGCTTTTGACACGACCACTTGCCACGGGGCTTGACCAAGAGCTACTAGACCGTGGCAATCCAAGAAGTTCATCACCCAAACCCAGAAAAGAAGAGACACGGCCACTAGACATGGTGTAAATCAAGCCATGGCAACCTTGATCATGAAGAATCTGTCCAAGAACTTTGACACTATCAGTTTGCCACGGTCAGTTTGCCACGGTCTGTCCAAGCATCATCTGACCGTGGCAAACCACACCACTATCCATCAAAGCCGGGTCAGGACCCAGTTTGTCCTGGGCTGACCCGGTCCGCAAGAGACACTATATATGCTTTTTAGGGTTTTTTCCAAGACTTAAGCTTTGTTTTCTCTTGTTTCTCTTTCCCCTTTTGTTAAAAAAACGATTTTGTTAAGAGATATCTCAAGGATTTAATCAATCTAAGTCTGTTTCTTATCATCTCATCTTCTTATCTTTGCTTCTAATCATGATTAACATCACCCCTTGCAAAAGAAATGGTGTGTTCATCATGATTAGTGAGTAGTCTTCTTTTAAGCTTCTAGGTGTGTAGATTAGGGTGCTTAGATGTTTGATTTGTGATGTTTAGGGTCTAGATTCTCATTTCATTTCCTTAGTTAGCTGCTCTTAATGCTAGATCTCTCATTATAAGCTTGATCTAGAACTTAGGCATTTCTCCACCCACAAGGTGTTTGATGAAATGCCTGAATGAGCTAACTTAAGGGTTTATGCCTTTTTCATCATGGGAATGATTTGTTAAATGCATGAATGACATATTAGAACTGTTTCTTAATGCTCATTGATTCATATTTCACAAATGATGATTTGGTTTGAAAGTGGATTAGTGTAGAGATTAATGCCTTCATGAGAGGATTAGTCTAGATTAGAGTTCTAAGTTGAAATGTTTGAGATCATGTGATTGCTTGCTATGTCTTTCTGTATAAGATTCAGTCTTTCTTAGCTCTTATTTTGATGCACAAAGAGGCTGTCTGGTCATTTTAGACTTGGAACCTTATGCTTGTTGATTGTTTATTCATCTAATGGGAATTAGTCTTGAATTGGTAATTAACAAAGGGATTTTTGTCATGAGAATGAATTAATCTGATTTGGAAGTCTAGACTAAAGAATTGCAAGTGTTGCATTGTTTGCTTAGCATCATGAATTCACATTTAAAGCACCCTGATCAATGATCACATCTAGAGGTTTAGCTTTCTCTTTATTTGAATTTGAGTGTTTGTTTAGTTTATCTTGCTTGTTTAATCCTTAATTACTGTTTGTTCTTGTTTGCTTTATCTTTTTAGATCACCTTGTTACCAACTCATCTGCTTATTAGACTTGAATTAAGATAGATCCTCATAGTCTTAGTGTCTAGAATCTCTCCATTTGGATTGATACCTCAAGTGCTACAATGACATGAGTAGTTGAGGAATTGATCAAGGATTGAAAAATTCCTACTATCACATGACATCAAGATTGTGTCTGAGCAGATGATCTTTCCAATAGGGTAGTTGCCAAAAAATACTTTTCTTGTGCCAATTATGATGAACTCCATAACCTTCAGGCATATTTGCAGGAGTGTGCCAGTTTCCCCCACGCGTTACTGTTTCCTCTGCCCTCCAATGATCGATTTGCGCATGTATATCAGCTCCTGTAAAATTTACAGGTGGAGGGACATGTACACTTTTGTTGTTCATAAATAACCTCTTGTTCCTCCGATATGGATGGTTATCCGGTAAAAACCTCCGGTGACAATCAAACCAACAAGTTTTTCTACCATGTTTTAGCTGAAACGCATCAGTTCGATGAAGACAATAAGGACAAGATAGCCTCCCATGTGTAGTCCATCCTGATAGCATACCATAAGCGGGGAAATCGCTTATTGTCCACATAAGCGCAGCCCGCATAGTAAACTTTTTTCCCGTAGAACAGTCATATGTGCGAACGCCGGTATACCATAACTGATTCAACTCATGTATGAGTGGCTGCAGAAATACATCGAGAGCTCGCTTCGGATGATTGGGACCTGGAACCAAAATACTTTGGAAAATAAATTCCCTTTGCATGCACAAATCTGGAGGAATGTTATAAGGAGTTAGGATTACTGGCCATAATGAATATTGTCTACCAGACATACCAAATGGACTAAAACCATCAGTGCACAGACCAAGATAGACATTCCGTTTAAACTTAGCAAAATCTGGGTATACCATATTGAAGTGTTTCCATGCCTTTGCATCTGATGGATGAACAACTTCTCCATCTACTTGTGTATGTTCCGCATGCCATCTCATTGATGCAGCTGTCATTTCAGATTGATAAAGCCGTTTTAACCTATCAGTTATAGGGAGATACCACATACGTTGGTACGGTATCCTTTTACGCCCACCAGTTTGCGGCCTGTATCTTGGTTTTTGGCAAAATCGACATTCCTCCAGCTGATCATCATCTTTTCAAAAAATCATACAATTGTCAACACATACATCTATCATCTCAGAAGGTAGACCAAGACTAAAAATAAACTTCTGTATTTCATAGTATGTTGTCGCTGCCAAGTTATCCTCCGGTAGATACTCTTTCAGAAGATCAGCCCAATCATCCATGCAAACCTCAGCCAGGTTATGATCTGTTTTAATTGACATCATCCTAGCTGCCAACGATAATTTAGACAGGCCTTCTCTACATCCTTCGTAGATTGGCTGATTAGCATTGTCTAACAAATCATAAAATCATTTGGCATCTACATTAGGTTCCTCAACAGCATTACCAGTATGCACTTCATGAAATGCATCAGTCACCATCTCATGCATCCTATCATGATCTACACTTTGATCAGATTGATACTGATTAGGCTGATGACCATAATCCGATTCATCAAAATCAACATGAATTTGATAATTACTACTACTAGCAGGATTCCCATGAGTATTACTGCCATATCCTTCTCCATGTAGATACCAAACAAAATATTGCGGCATAAACCCTCTATTTAATAAATGCGTCCACACGGTTTTGGTTAGTGTATACCTCGTATTCTTGCATTTCAAACAAGGACAAAACATCTTCCCGCTATCTTTCGTTCTCTCCATATTTGTACCCTGATACATAAATATTTCTAACCCGTTCTTGAACTCTTCTGTCAACGCCCCATCTGAATCTTTACGCATATACATCCAGCTTCTTAGCTCGTATGTAGACATCTTAAAATAAACTCAAAATAATATCTCTTTTATTGATTAGACAATAAAGGAGCTAGTCTCTTGTGTCACGTCTAGCCACGTGAAATGGAGTAACCTTTTAATATTATTACTTCTTTTTTTCAAAGTAAATAACTACTAATTCGGGTTTCCAGCAATGGACAACCCAATATATTAGGATTTACAACACTATACTAAAATTTAAGAGACCTACAATGGGTCTCCAGGATGATGATGCTCTTATGTTTGAATGATGATGTGTTGTGATTGAAAGAAGGAATGAAGATCTATTTATAGGAAAATTTCGAGCTTTACGACGCTTTTACGACGACTTTTTACGACGATTTTACAGTCAACAATAATATTACGATGATTTTACATTCAACAATAAAACTCACTTTTTACAGCTGTTGTTGAACTTCCAAAACTGGAATAAAGATAAATGTTTTGTTTTCAGTCTTTTTGTTCTTGTTTTATCATGTAAGCCTAGTTTTGCTAGAAAATATGGTATATTAAATATCAAAAACCTTTATTAAAATATTATAACTATAACTAACATTTGTTTGAAAACTTTTATGGGTGCGTCAAATATTATGAAAAAATCTATTTCTAGCGATAAAACTCATATGTCCAATCCAGCAGCAAGCCCAAATCAACTTCCCGATTATGAAATTCATGGAAACCATGCTGCTATGAACAAAATTGGTTTTTGTCAAGAATGTGCACGTCATTGTATGAGAAAGGATAGGTATATGTTGGAATGTCGTGGTTTAAATGGTGGTGTGATTATAAAAAAGGACATATTCCTGGAATAACTGATGTATTTTCTTTGAAATATATATATTTATTGAAAAATAATAAGAAGTTTGTTTTCAAATCAGTGTTAGTTTTTTATTGAAACTTTATATTATTTACTCTTTGTAAAAAATTATATGTAATCTACGCATGAATGAATTGGACATAAATTTTGTGCAATGTTATTAACCACAACAGAAAGAGATCAATTTTATAGAAACTATGAACTTTTTTCAATAACACTTTCATATTACTTTGAATGGATTAAGAGAAAGAGTACACTGAGAAAAAGTGTCTTACTATATAGGATATATTTACTATCCTATAAAAATTCTCAATGTACAGTTTCTCTTCTCTATAATTCATCTTGAAAGAACTCCGAAATCAAAACTGGTTATGCTGGAAAAAATTTCAAAGCTAATTATTTACACGAAAATTTGTTCTAGTACCATGTAAATATGGGTAATAACTCGAAGAAAACTCGCTTGGTGATAAAAAATTGGCAATCAAAAACTCTCTTTTAATACTTATTAATATGCACCAACAAATACGGGCGCGACACAAAAATTTGCTAAATCACCAGGTATATATATATATATATATATATATATAACCATTTCAAAGTCGATTTTGTGTTCTTACATTTGATACTGTTAGTATAAAAAATATAATACTAAAAATAAGACTTATAACATTGATGACGAATATGTTTTATCGGTAATGATCTCAAGTTGGATTTCATACTCTATTTCACTCTTTCTATATCAAAAATTAAATTTATAATAATGAAAATACTAGTTTTTATCTACGATTAACAATTAATGACTGATAATAATTACCATTACACTTATATGAATATTTCAAAACGAATATTATTATTTAAAAAAAAAGTTTTTCTAATGTCTATTAATTACTTAAAAGATGTTGATTAAACTATTACTATTGTGTAACATAGGTGAAAACAGCTATAAATATGAAAAAACTAAGCATATAAATTTCACAAAAAAAAACTTAAAACCAAAACTCACTTTTTACAGCTGTTGTTGAACTTCCAAAACTGGAATGAAGATAAATGTTTTGTTTTTCACTCTTTTTGTTCCTGTTTTATCATGTAAGCCTAGTTTTGCTAGAAAATATGGTATATTAAATATCAAAAACCTTTATTAAAATATTATAACTATAACTAACATTTGTTTGAAAACTTTTATAGGTGCGTCAAATATTATGACAAAATCTATTTCTGCTGATAAAACTCATATGTCAAATCCAGCAGCAAGCCCAAATCAGCTTCCCGATTATGAAATTCATGGAAACCATGCTGCTATGAACGAAATTGGTTTTTGTCAAGAATGTGCACGTCATTGTATGAGAAAGGATAGGTATATGTTGGAATGTCGTGGTTTTAAATGGTGGTGTGATTATAAAAAAGGACATATTCCTGGATTAACTGATGTATTTTCTTTGAAATATATATATATATATGTATTGAAAAATAATAAGAAGTTTGTTTTCAAATCAGTGTTAGTTGTTTATTGAAACTTTATATTATTTACTCTTTGTAAAAATTTATATGTAATCTACGCATGAATGAATTGGACATAAATTTTGTGCAATGTTATTAACCACAACAGAAAGAGATCAATTTTATATAAACTATGAACTTTTTTCAATAACACTTTCATACTACTTTGAGTGGATTAAGAGAAAGAGTACACTGAGAAAAAGTGTCTTACTATATAGGATATATTTACTATCCTATAAAAATTCTCAATGTACAGTTTCTCTTCTCTAAAATTCATCTTGAAAGAACTCCGAAATCAAAACTGGTTATGCTGGAAAAAAAATTCAAAGCTAATTATTTACACGAAATTTTTTTCTAGTACCATGTAAATATGGGTAATAACTCGAAGAAAACTCGCTTGGTGATCAAAAATTGGCTATCAAAAACTCTCTTTTAATACTTATTAATTTGCACCAACAAATACTGGCGTCGACACAAAAATTTTCTAAATCACCAGGTATATATATATATAATTTTGTGTTCTTACATTTGATACTGTTAGTATAAAAATATACTACTAAAAATAAGACTTATGACATTGATAACTAATATGTTTTATCGATAATGATCTCAAGTTGGATTTCATACTCAATTTCACTCTCTCTATATCAAAAATTAAATATATAGTAATGAAAATAATATTTTTTATCTACGCTTAACAGTTAATGACTAATAATAATTACCATTACACTTATATGAATATTTGAAAAAGAATATTATTATTTAAAAAAAAACAGTATTTCTAATGTCTATGAATTACTTAAAAGATGTTGATTAAACTATGACTATTGTGTAACATAGGTGAAAACAGCTATAAATATGAAACAACTAAACATATAAATTTCACCAAAAAAAAACTTAAAACATCAACCAAAACTCACTTTTTACAGCTGTTGTTGAACTTCCAAAACTGGAATGAAGATAAATGTTTTGTTTTTCACTCTTTTTGTTCTTGTTTCATCATGTAAGCCTAGTTTTGCTAGAAAATATTATATATAAAATATCAAAAACCTTTATTAAAATATTATAACTATAACTAACATTTGTTTGAAAACTTTTATAGGTGCGTCAAATATTATGACAAAATCTATTTCTGGCGATTAAACTCATATGTCCAATCCAGCAGCAAGCCCAAATCAACTTTCCGATATGAAATTCATGGAACCATGCTGCTACGAAAGAAATTGGTTTTGGTCAAGAATGTGCACATCATTGTATGAGAAAGGATAGGTATATGTTGGAATGTCGTGGTTTTAAATGCTGGTGTGATTATAAAAGAGGACATATTCCTCGATAAACTCATGTATTTTCTTTTAAATATATATGTATATATATTTATTGATAAATAATAAGAAGTTTTTATTAAAATCAGCGCCAATTTTTTATTGAAACTTTCTATTATTTACACTTTATAAAACTTTTCATTTTATCTACGCATGAATGTATTTGACATAAATTTTGTGCAATGCTATTAACCACAACAGAAAGAGATCAATTTTATAGAAACTATGAACTTTTTTCAATAACACTTTCATACTACTTTGAATGGATTAAGAGAAAGAATACACTGAGAAAAAGTGTCTTACTATATAGGATATATTTACTATCCTATAAAAATTCTCAATGTACAGTTTCTCTTCTCTATAATTCATCTTGAAAGAACTCCGAAATCAAAACTGGTTATGCCGGAAAAAATTCAAAGCTAATTATTTACACAAAAATTTGTTCTAGTACCATGTAAATATGGGTAATAACTCGAAGAAAACTCGCTTGGTGATCAAAAATTGGCTATCAAAAACTCTTTTTTAATACTTATTAATATACACCAACAAATACGGGCGTCGACACAAAAATTTGCTAAATCACCAGGTATATATATATATATATATATATATATATATATAACCATTTCAAAGTCGATTTTGTGTTCTTACATTTGATACTGTTAGTATAAAAATATTATACTAAAAATAAGACTTATAACATTGATAACGAATATGTTTTATCGGTAATGATCTCAAGTTGGATTTCATACTCTATTTCACTCTTTCTATATCAAAAATTAAATTTATAGTAATGAAAATACTAGTTTTTATCTACGCTTAACAATTAATGACTGATAATAATTACCATTACACTTATATGAATATTTGAAAACGAATATTATTATTTAAAAAAATACAGTTTTTCTAATGTCTATTAATTACTTAAAAGATGTTGATTAAACTATTACTATTGTGTAACATAGGTGAAAACAGCTATAAATATGAAACAACTAAGCATATAAATTTCACCAAAAAAAAAACTTAAAACATCAACCAAAACTCACTTTTTACAGCTGTTGTTGAACTTCCAAAACAGGAATGAAGATAAATGTTTTGTTTTTCACTCTTTTTGTTCTTGTTTTATCATGTAAGCCTAGTTTTCTTAGAAAATATGATATATAAAATATCAAAAACCTTTATTAAAATATTATAACTATAACTAACATTTGTTTGAAAACTTTTATAGGTGCGCCATTATGACAAAATCTATTTCTGCCGATAAAACTCATATGTCAAATCCAGCAGCAAGCCCAAATCAGCTTCCCGATTATGAAATTCATGGAAACCATGCTGCTACGAACGAAATTGGTTTTGTCAAGAATGTGCACGTCATTGTATGAGAAAAGATAGGTATATGTTGGAATGTCGTGGTTTTAAATGGTGGTGTGATTATAAAAAAGGACATATTCCTGGATTAACTGATGTATTTTCTTTGAAATATATATATATATATATATATATTTATTGAAAAATAATAAGAAGTTTGTTTTCAAATCAGTGTTAGTTGTTTATTGAAACTTTATATTATTTACTCTTTGTAAAAATTTATATGTAATCTACGCATGAATGAATTGGACATAAATTTTGTGCAATGTTATTAACCACAACAGAAAGAGATCAATTTTATATAAACTATGAACTTTTTTCAACAACACTTTCATACAACTTTGAGTGGATTAAGAGAAAGAGTACACTGAGAAAAAGTGTCTTACTATATAGGATATATTTACTATCCTATAAAAATTCTCAATGTACAGTTTCTCTTCTCTAAAATTCATCTTGAAAGAACTCCGAAATCAAAACTGGTTATGCTGGAAAAAAAATTCAAAGCTAATTATTTACACGAAATTTTTTTCTAGTACCATGTAAATATGGGTAATAACTCGAAGAAAACTCGCTTGGTGATCAAAAATTGGCTATCAAAAACTCTCTTTTAATACTTATTAATTTGCACCAACAAATACTGGCGTCGACACAAAAATTTTCTAAATCACCAGGTATATATATATATAATTTTGTGTTCTTACATTTGATACTGTTAGTATAAAAATATACTACTAAAAATAAGACTTATGACATTGATAACTAATATGTTTTATCGATAATGATCTCAAGTTGGATTTCATACTCAATTTCACTCTTTTTATATCAAAAATTAAATATATAGTAATGAAAATAATATTTTTTATCTACGCTTAACAGTTAATGACTAATAATAATTACCATTACACTTATATGAATATTTGAAAAAGAATATTATTATTTAAAAAAAAACAGTATTTCTAATGTCTATGAATTACTTAAAAGATGTTGATTAAACTATGACTATTGTGTAACATAGGTGAAAACAGCTATAAATATGAAACAACTAAACATATAAATTTCACCAAAAAAAAACTTAAAACATCAACCAAAACTCACTTTTTACAGCTGTTGTTGAACTTCCAAAACTGGAATGAAGATAAATGTTTTGTTTTTCACTCTTTTTGTTCTTGTTTCATCATGTAAGCCTAGTTTTGCTAGAAAATATTATATATAAAATATCAAAAACCTTTATTAAAATATTATAACTATAACTAACATTTGTTTGAAAACTTTTATAGGTGCGTCAAATATTATGACAAAATCTATTTCTGGCGATTAAACTCATATGTCCAATCCAGCAGCAAGCCCAAATCAACTTTCCGATTATGAAATTCATGGAACCATGCTGCTACGAAAGAAATTGGTTTTGGTCAAGAATGTGCACATCATTGTATGAGAAAGGATAGGTATATGTTGGAATGTCGTGGTTTTAAATGCTGGTGTGATTATAAAAGAGGACATATTCCTCGATAAACTCATGTATTTTCTTTTAAATATATATGTATATATATTTATTGATAAATAATAAGAAGTTTTTATTAAAATCAGCGCCAATTTTTTATTGAAACTTTCTATTATTTACACTTTATAAAACTTTTCATTTTATCTACGCATGAATGTATTTGACATAAATTTTGTGCAATGCTATTAACCACAACAGAAAGAGATCAATTTTATAGAAACTATGAACTTTTTTCAATAACACTTTCATACTACTTTGAATGGATTAAGAGAAAGAATACACTGAGAAAAAGTGTCTTACTATATAGGATATATTTACTATCCTATAAAAATTCTCAATGTACAGTTTCTCTTCTCTATAATTCATCTTGAAAGAACTCCGAAATCAAAACTGGTTATGCTGGAAAAAATTCAAAGCTAATTATTTACACGAAAATTTGTTCTAGTACCATATAAATATGGGTAATAACTCGAAGAAAACTCGCTTGGTGATCAAAAATTGGCTATCAAAAACTCTTTTTTAATACTTATTAATATACACCAACAAATACGGGCGTCGACACAAAAATTTGCTAAATCACCAGGTATATATATATATATATATATATATATATATATATATATATATATATATATAACCATTTCAAAGTCGATTTTGTGTTCTTACATTTGATACTGTTAGTATAAAAATATTATACTAAAAATAAGACTTATAACATTGATAACGAATATGTTTTATCGGTAATGATCTCAAGTTGGATTTCATACTCTATTTCACTCTTTCTATATCAAAAATTAAATTTATAGTAATGAAAATACTAGTTTTTATCTACGCTTAACAATTAATGACTGATAATAATTACCATTACACTTATATGAATATTTGAAAACGAATATTATTATTTAAAAAAATACAGTTTTTCTAATGTCTATTAATTACTTAAAAGATGTTGATTAAACTATTACTATTGTGTAACATAGGTGAAAACAGCTATAAATATGAAACAACTAAGCATATAAATTTCACCAAAAAAAAAACTTAAAACATCAACCAAAACTCACTTTTTACAGCTGTTGTTGAACTTCCAAAACAGGAATGAAGATAAATGTTTTGTTTTTCACTCTTTTTGTTCTTGTTTTATCATGTAAGCCTAGTTTTCTTAGAAAATATGATATATAAAATATCAAAAACCTTTATTAAAATATTATAACTATAACTAACATTTGTTTGAAAACTTTTATAGGTGCGTCATTATGACAAAATCTATTTCTGCCGATAAAACTCATATGTCAAATCCAGCAGCAAGCCCAAATCAGCTTCCCGATTATGAAATTCATGGAAACCATGCTGCTACGAACGAAATTGGTTTTGTCAAGAATGTGCACGTCATTGTATGAGAAAAGATAGGTATATGTTGGAATGTCGTGGTTTTAAATGGTGGTGTGATTATAAAAAAGGACATATTCCTGGATTAACTGATGTATTTTCTTTGAAATATATATATATATATATTTATTGAAAAATAATAAGAAGTTTGTTTTCAAATCAGTGTTAGTTGTTTATTGAAACTTTATATTATTTACTCTTTGTAAAAATTTATATGTAATCTACGCATGAATGAATTGGACATAAATTTTGTGCAATGTTATTAACCACAACAGAAAGAGATCAATTTTATATAAACTATGAACTTTTTTCAATAACACTTTCATACTACTTTGAGTGGATTAAGAGAAAGAGTACACTGAGAAAAAGTGTCTTACTATATAGGATATATTTACTATCCTATAAAAATTCTCAATGTACAGTTTCTCTTCTCTAATATTCATCTTGAAAGAACTCCGAAATCAAAAGTGGTTATGCTGGAAAAAAAACTCAAAGCTAATTATTTACACGAAATTTTTTTCTAGTACCATGTAAATATGGGTATAACTCGAAGAAACTCGCTTGGTGATCAAAATTGGCTATCAAAAACTCTTCTTTAATACTTATTAATTTGCACCAACAAATACTGGCGTCGACACAAAAATTTTCTAAATCACCAGGTATATATATATATAATTTTGTGTTCTTACATTTGATACTGTTAGTATAAAAATATACTACTAAAAATAAGACTTATGACATTGATAACTAATATGTTTTATCGATAATGATCTCAAGTTGGATTTCATACTCAATTTCACTCTTTTTATATCAAAAATTAAATATATAGTAATGAAAATAATATTTTTTATCTACGCTTAACAGTTAATGACTAATAATAATTACCATTACACTTATATGAATATTTGAAAAAGAATATTATTATTTAAAAAAAAACAGTATTTCTAATGTCTATGAATTACTTAAAAGATGTTGATTAAATTATGACTATTGTGTAACATAGGTGAAAACAGCTATAAATATGAAACAACTAAACATATAAATTTCACCAAAAAAAAACTTAAAACATCAACCAAAACTCACTTTTTACAGCTGTTGTTGAACTTCCAAAACTGGAATGAAGATAAATGTTTTGTTTTTCACTCTTTTTGTTCTTGTTTCATCATGTAAGCCTAGTTTTGCTAGAAAATATTATATATAAAATATCAAAAACCTTTATTAAAATATTATAACTATAACTAACATTTGTTTGAAAACTTTTATAGGTGCGTCAAATATTATGACAAAATCTATTTCTGGCGATTAAACTCATATGTCCAATCCAGCAGCAAGCCCAAATCAACTTTCCGATTATGAAATTCATGGAACCATGCTGCTACGAAAGAAATTGGTTTTGGTCAAGAATGTGCACATCATTGTATGAGAAAGGATAGGTATATATTGGAATGTCGTGGTTTTAAATGCTGGTGTGATTATAAAAGAGGACATATTCCTCGATAAACTCATGTATTTTCTTTTAAATATATATGTATATATATTTATTGATAAATAATAAGAAGTTTTTATTAAAATCAGCGCCAATTTTTTATTGAAACTTTCTATTATTTACACTTTATAAAACTTTTCATTTTATCTACGCATGAATGTATTTGACATAAATTTTGTGCAATGCTATTAACCACAACAAAAAGAGATCAATTTTATAGAAACTATGAACTTTTTTCAATAACACTTTCATACTACTTTGAATGGATTAAGAGAAAGAATACACTGAGAAAAAGTGTCTTACTATATAGGATATATTTACTATCCTATAAAAATTCTCAATGTACAGTTTCTCTTCTCTATAATTCATCTTGAAAGAACTCCGAAATCAAAACTGGTTATGCCGGAAAAAATTCAAAGCTAATTATTTACACAAAAATTTGTTCTAGTACCATGTAAATATGGGTAATAACTCGAAGAAAACTCGCTTGGTGATCAAAAATTGGCTATCAAAAACTCTTTTTTAATACTTATTAATATACACCAACAAATACGGGCGTCGACACAAAAATTTGCTAAATCACCAGGTATATATATATATATATATATATATATATATATATAACCATTTCAAAGTCGATTTTGTGTTCTTACATTTGATACTGTTAGTATAAAAATATTATACTAAAAATAAGACTTATAACATTGATAACGAATATGTTTTATCGGTAATGATCTCAAGTTGGATTTCATACTCTATTTCACTCTTTCTATATCAAAAATTAAATTTATAGTAATGAAAATACTAGTTTTTATCTACGCTTAACAATTAATGACTGATAATAATTACCATTACACTTATATGAATATTTGAAAACGAATATTATTATTTAAAAAAATACAGTTTTTCTAATGTCTATTAATTACTTAAAAGATGTTGATTAAACTATTACTATTGTGTAACATAGGTGAAAACAGCTATAAATATGAAACAACTAAGCATATAAATTTCACCAAAAAAAAAACTTAAAACATCAACCAAAACTCACTTTTTACAGCTGTTGTTGAACTTCCAAAACAGGAATGAAGATAAATGTTTTGTTTTTCACTCTTTTTGTTCTTGTTTTATCATGTAAGCCTAGTTTTCTTAGAAAATATGATATATAAAATATCAAAAACCTTTATTAAAATATTATAACTATAACTAACATTTGTTTGAAAACTTTTATAGGTGCGTCATTATGACAAAATCTATTTCTGCCGATAAAACTCATATGTCAAATCCAGCAGCAAGCCCAAATCAGCTTCCCGATTATGAAATTCATGGAAACCATGCTGCTACGAACGAAATTGGTTTTGTCAAGAATGTGCACGTCATTGTATGAGAAAAGATAGGTATATGTTGGAATGTCGTGGTTTTAAATGGTGGTGTGATTATAAAAAAGGACATATTCCTGGATTAACTGATGTATTTTCTTTGAAATATATATATATATATATATTTATTGAAAAATAATAAGAAGTTTGTTTTCAAATCAGTGTTAGTTGTTTATTGAAACTTTATATTATTTACTCTTTGTAAAAATTTATATGTAATCTACGCATGAATGAATTGGACATAAATTTTGTGCAATGTTATTAACCACAACAGAAAGAGATCAATTTTATATAAACTATGAACTTTTTTCAATAACACTTTCATACTACTTTGAGTGGATTAAGAGAAAGAGTACACTGAGAAAAAGTGTCTTACTATATAGGATATATTTACTATCCTATAAAAATTCTCAATGTACAGTTTCTCTTCTCTAAAATTCATCTTGAAAGAACTCCGAAATCAAAAGTGGTTATGCTGGAAAAAAAATTCAAAGCTAATTATTTACACGAAATTTTTTTCTAGTACCATGTAAATATGGGTAATAACTCGAAGAAAACTCGCTTGGTGATCAAAAATTGGCTATCAAAAACTCTATTTTAATACTTATTAATTTGCACCAACAAATACTGGCGTCGACACAAAAATTTTCTAAATCACCAGGTATATATATATATAATTTTGTGTTCTTACATTTGATACTGTTAGTATAAAAATATACTACTAAAAATAAGACTTATGACATTGATAACTAATATGTTTTATCGATAATGATCTCAAGTTGGATTTCATACTCAATTTCACTCTCTCTAAATCAAAAATTAAATATATAGTAATGAAAATAATATTTTTTATCTACGCTTAACCGTTAATGACTAATAATAATTACCATTACACTTATATGAATATTTGAAAAAGAATATTATATTTAAAAAAAAAACAGTTTTTCTAATGTCTATGAATTACTTAAAAGATGTTGATTAAACTATGACTATTGTGTAACATAGGTGAAAACAGCTATAAATATAAAACAACTAAACATATAAATTTCACCAAAAAAAAACTTAAAACATCAACCAAAACTCACTTTTTACAGCTGTTGTTGAACTTCCAAAACTGGAATGAAGATAAATGTTTTGTTTTTCACTCTTTTTGTTCTTGTTTTATCATGTAAGCCTAGTTTTGCTAGAAAATATGATATATAAAATATCAAAAACCTTTATTAAAATATTATAACTATAACTAACATTTGTTTGAAAACTTTTATAGGTGCGTCAAATATTATGACAAAATCTATTTCTGGCGATTAAACTCATATGTCCAATCCAGCAGCAAGCCCAAATCAACTTTCCGATTATGAAATTTATGGAACCATGCTGCTACGAAAGAAATTGGTTTTGGTCAAGAATGTGCACATCATTGTATGAGAAAGGATAGGTATATGTTGGAATGTCGTGGTTTTAAATGCTGGTGTGATTATAAAAGAGGACATATTCCTCGATAAACTCATGTATTTTCTTTTAAATATATATGTATATATATTTATTGATAAATAATAAGAAGTTTTTATTAAAATCAGCGCCAATTTTTTATTGAAACTTTCTATTATTTACACTTTATAAAACTTTTCATTTTATCTACGCATGAATGTATTTGACATAAATTTTGTGCAATGCTATTAACCACAACAGAAAGAGATCAATTTTATAGAAACTATGAACTTTTTTCAATAACACTTTCATACTACTTTGAATGGATTAAGAGAAAGAGTACACTGAGAAAAAGTGTCTTACTATATAGGATATATTTACTATCCTATAAAAATTCTCAATGTACAGTTTCTCTTCTCTATAATTCATCTTGAAAGAACTCCGAAATCAAAACTGGTTATGCTGGAAAAAATTTCAAAGCTAATTATTTACACGAAAATTTGTTCTAGTACCATGTAAATATGGGTAATAACTCGAAGGAAACTCGCTTGGTGATCAAAAATTGGCTATCAAAAACTCTTTTTTAATACTTATTAATATACACCAACAAATACGGGCGTCGACACAAAAATTTGCTAAATCACCAGGTATATATATATATATATATATATATATATATATAACCATTTCAAAGTCGATTTTGTGTTCTTACATTTGATACTGTTATTATAAAAATATTATACTAAAAATAAGACTTATAACATTGATAACGAATATGTTTTATCGGTAATGATCTCAAGTTAGATTTCATACTCTATTTCACTCTTTCTATATCAAAAATTAAATTTATAGTAATGAAAATACTAGTTTTTATCTACGCTTAACAATTAATGACTGATAATAATTACCATTACACTTATATGAATATTTGAAAACGAATATTATTATTTAAAAAAATACAGTTTTTCTAATGTCGATTAATTACTTAAAAGATGTTGATTAAACTATTACTATTGTGTAACATAGGTGAAAACAGCTATAAATATGAAACAACTAAGCATATAAATTTCACCAAAAAAAAAACTTAAAATATCAACCAAAACTCACTTTTACAGCTGTTGTTGAACTTCCAAAACAGGAATGAAGATAAATGTTTTGTTTTTCACTCTTTTTGTTCTTGTTTTATCATGTAAGCCTAGTTTTCTTAGAAAATATGATATATAAAATATCAAAAACCTTTATTAAAATATTATAACTATAACTAACATTTGTTTGAAAACTTTTATAGGTGCGTCATTATGACAAAATCTATTTCTGCCGATAAAACTCATATGTCAAATCCAGCAGCAAGCCCAAATCAGCTTCCCGATTATGAAATTCATGGAAACCATGCTGCTACGAACGAAATTGGTTTTTGTCAAGAATGTGCACGTCATTGTATGAGAAAAGATAGGTATATGTTGGAATGTCGTGGTTTTAAATGGTGGTGTGATTATAAAAAAGGACATATTCCTGGATTAACTGATGTATTTTCTTTGAAATATATATATATATATATATATATATATTTATTGAAAAATAATAAGAAGTTTGTTTTCAAATCAGTGTTAGTTGTTTATTGAAACTTTATATTATTTACTCTTTGTAAAAATTTATATGTAATCTACGCATGAATGAATTGGACATAAATTTTGTGCAATGTTATTAACCACAACAGAAAGAGATCAATTTTATATAAACTATGAACTTTTTTCAACAACACTTTCATACAACTTTGAGTGGATTAAGAGAAAGAGTACACTGAGAAAAAGTGTCTTACTATATAGGATATATTTACTATCCTATAAAAATTCTCAATGTACAGTTTCTCTTCTCTAAAATTCATCTTGAAAGAACTCCGAAATCAAAACTGGTTATGCTGGAAAAAAAATTCAAAGCTAATTATTTACACGAAATTTTTTTCTAGTACCATGTAAATATGGGTAATAACTCGAAGAAAACTCGCTTGGTGATCAAAAATTGGCTATCAAAAACTCTCTTTTAATACTTATTAATTTGCACCAACAAATACTGGCGTCGACACAAAAATTTTCTAAATCACCAGGTATATATATATATAATTTTGTGTTCTTACATTTGATACTGTTAGTATAAAAATATACTACTAAAAATAAGACTTATGACATTGATAACTAATATGTTTTATCGATAATGATCTCAAGTTGGATTTCATACTCAATTTTACTCTCTCTATATCAAAAATTAAATATATAGTAATGAAAATAATATTTTATCTACGCTTAACA
>NW_006256895.1:3837775-3846268 GCF_000478725.1 Eutrema salsugineum | reverse complement strand
AGTTTTTCTAATGTCTATGAATTACTTAAAAGATGTTGATTAAACTATGACTATTGTGTAACATAGGTGAAAACAGCTATAAAAATGAAACAACTAAACATATAAATTTCACCAAAAAAAAACTTAAAACATCAACCAAAACTCACTTTTTACAGCTGTTGTTGAACTTCCAAAACTGGAATGAAGATAAATGTTTTGTTTTTCACTCTTTTTGTTCTTGTTTTATCATGTAAGCCTAGTTTTGCTAGAAAATATGATATATAAAATATCAAAAACCTTTATTAAAATATTATAACTATAACTAACATTTGTTTGAAAACTTTTATAGGTGCGTCAAATATTATGACAAAATCTATTTCTGGCGATTAAACTCATATGTCCAATCCAGCAGCAAGCCCAAATCAACTTTCCGATTATGAAATTTATGGAACCATGCTGCTACGAAAGAAATTGGTTTTGGTCAAGAATGTGCACATCATTGTATGAGAAAGGATAGGTATATGTTGGAATGTCGTGGTTTTAAATGCTGGTGTGATTATAAAAGAGGACATATTCCTCGATAAACTCATGTATTTTCTTTTAAATATATATGTATATATATTTATTGATAAATAATAAGAAGTTTTTATTAAAATCAGCGCCAATTTTTTATTGAAACTTTCTATTATTTACACTTTATAAAACTTTTCATTTTATCTACGCATGAATGTATTTGACATAAATTTTGTGCAATGCTATTAACCACAACAGAAAGAGATCAATTTTATAGAAACTATGAACTTTTTTCAATAACACTTTCATACTACTTTGAATGGATTAAGAGAAAGAGTACACTGAGAAAAAGTGTCTTACTATATAGGATATATTTACTATCCTATAAAAATTCTCAATGTACAGTTTCTCTTCTCTATAATTCATCTTGAAAGAACTCCGAAATCAAAACTGGTTATGCTGGAAAAAATTTCAAAGCTAATTATTTACACGAAAATTTGTTCTAGTACCATGTAAATATGGGTAATAACTCGACGGAAACTCGCTTGGTGATCAAAAATTGGCTATCAAAAACTCTTTTTTAATACTTATTAATATACACCAACAAATACGGGCGTCGACACAAAAATTTGCTAAATCACCAGGTATATATATATATATATATATATATATATATATATATAACCATTTCAAAGTCGATTTTGTGTTCTTACATTTGATACTGTTAGTATAAAAATATTATACTAAAAATAAGACTTATAACATTGATAACGAATATGTTTTATCGGTAATGATCTCAAGTTGGATTTCATACTCTATTTCACTCTTTCTATATCAAAAATTAAATTTATAGTAATGAAAATACTAGTTTTTATCTACGCTTAACAATTAATGACTGATAATAATTACCATTACACTTATATGAATATTTGAAAACGAATATTATTATTTAAAAAAATACAGTTTTTCTAATGTCTATTAATTACTTAAAAGATGTTGATTAAACTATTACTATTGTGTAACATAGGTGAAAACAGCTATAAATATGAAACAACTAAGCATATAAATTTCACCAAAAAAAAACTTAAAATATCAACCAAAACTCACTTTTACAGCTGTTGTTGAACTTCCAAAACAGGAATGAAGATAAATGTTTTGTTTTTCACTCTTTTTGTTCTTGTTTTATCATGTAAGCCTAGTTTTCTTAGAAAATATGATATATAAAATATCAAAAACCTTTATTAAAATATTATAACTATAACTAACATTTGTTTGAAAACTTTTATAGGTGCGTCATTATGAAAAAATCTATTTCTGCCGATAAAACTCATATGTCAAATCCAGCAGCAAGCCCAAATCAGCTTCCCGATTATGAAATTCATGGAAACCATGCTGCTACGAACGAAATTGGTTTTTGTCAAGAATGTGCACGTCATTGTATGAGAAAAGATAGGTATATGTTGGAATGTCGTGGTTTTAAATGGTGGTGTGATTATAAAAAAGGACATATTCCTGGATTAACTGATGTATTTTCTTTGAAATATATATATATATATATATTTATTGAAAAATAATAAGAAGTTTGTTTTCAAATCAGTGTTAGTTGTTTATTGAAACTTTATATTATTTACTCTTTGTAAAAATTTATATGTAATCTACGCATGAATGAATTGGACATAAATTTTGTGCAATGTTATTAACCACAACAGAAAGAGATCAATTTTATATAAACTATGAACTTTTTTCAACAACACTTTCATACAACTTTGAGTGGATTAAGAGAAAGAGTACACTGAGAAAAAGTGTCTTACTATATAGGATATATTTACTATCCTATAAAAATTCTCAATGTACAGTTTCTCTTCTCTAAAATTCATCTTGAAAGAACTCCGAAATCAAAACTGGTTATGCTGGAAAAAAAATTCAAAGCTAATTATTTACACGAAATTTTTTTCTAGTACCATGTAAATATGGGTAATAACTCGAAGAAAACTCGCTTGGTGATCAAAAATTGGCTATCAAAAACTCTCTTTTAATACTTATTAATTTGCACCAACAAATACTGGCGTCGACACAAAAATTTTCTAAATCACCAGGTATATATATATAACCATTTCAGAGTCGATTTTGTGTTCTTACATTTGATACTGTTAGTATAAAAATATACTACTAAAAATAAGACTTATGATATTGATAACTAATATGTTTTATCGATAATGATCTCAAGTTGGATTTCATACTCAATTTCACTCTCTCTATATCAAAAATTAAATATATAGTAATGAAAATAATATTTTTTATCTACGCTTAACAGTTAATGACTAATAATAATTACCATTACACTTATATGAATATTTGAAAAAGAATATTATTATTTAAAAAAAACAGTTTTTCTAATGTCTATGAATTACTTAAAAGATGTTGATTAAACTATGACTATTGTGTAACATAGGTGAAAACAGCTATAAATATGAAACAACTAAACATATAAATTTCACCAAAAAAAAACTTAAAACATCAACCAAAACTCACTTTTTACAGCTGTTGTTGAACTTCCAAAACTGGAATGAAGATAAATGTTTTGTTTTTCACTCTTTTTGTTCTTGTTTTATCATGTAAGCCTAGTTTTGCTAGAAAATATGATATATAAAATATCAAAAACCTTTATTAAAATATTATAACTATAACTAACATTTGTTTGAAAACTTTTATAGGTGCGTCAAATATTATGACAAAATCTATTTCTGGCGATTAAACTCATATGTCCAATCCAGCAGCAAGCCCAAATCAACTTTCCGATTATGAAATTCATGGAACCATGCTGCTACGAAAGAAATTGGTTTTGGTCAAGAATGTGCACATCATTGTATGAGAAAGGATAGGTATATGTTGGAATGTCGTGGTTTTAAATGCTGGTGTGATTATAAAAGAGGACATATTCCTCGATAAACTCATGTATTTTCTTTTTTATATATATGTATATATATTTATTGATAAATAATAAGAAGTTTTTATTAAAATCAGCGCCAATTTTTTATTGAAACTTTCTATTATTTACACTTTATAAAACTTTTCATTTTATCTACGCATGAATGTATTTGACATAAATTTTGTGCAATGCTATTAACCACAACAGAAAGAGATCAATTTTATAGAAACTATGAACTTTTTTCAATAACACTTTCATACTACTTTGAATGGATTAAGAGAAAGAATACACTGAGAAAAAGTGTCTTACTATATAGGATATATTTACTATCCTATAAAAATTCTCAATGTACAGTTTCTCTTCTCTATAATTCATCTTCAAAGAACTCCGAAATCAAAACTGGTTATGCTGGAAAAAATTTCAAAGCTAATTATTTACACGAAAATTTGTTCTAGTACCATGTAAATATGGGTAATAACTCGAAGAAAACTCGCTTGGTGATCAAAAATTGGCTATCAAAAACTCTTTTTTAATACTTATTAATATACACCAACAAATACGGGCGTCGACACAAAAATTTGCTAAATCACCAGGTATATATATATATATATATATATATAACCATTTCAAAGTCGATTTTGTGTTCTTACATTTGATACTGTTAGTATAAAAATATTATACTAAAAATAAGACTTATAACATTGATAACGAATATGTTTTATCGGTAATGATCTCAAGTTGGATTTCATACTCTATTTCACTCTTTCTATATCAAAAATTAAATTTATAGTAATGAAAATACTAGTTTTTATCTACGCTTAACAATTAATGACTGATAATAATTACCATTACACTTATATGAATATTTGAAAAAGAATATTATTATTTTAAAAAAAAACAGTTTTTCTAATGTCTATGAATTACTTAAAAGATGTTGATTAAACTATGACTATTGTGTAACATAGGTGAAAACAGCTATAAATATGAAACAACTAAACATATAAATTTCACCAAAAAAAAACTTAAAACATCAACCAAAACTCACTTTTTACAGCTGTTGTTGAACTTCCAAAACTGGAATGAAGATAAATGTTTTGTTTTTCACTCTTTTTGTTCTTGTTTTATCATGTAAGCCTAGTTTTGCTAGAAAATATGATATATAAAATATCAAAAACCTTTATTAAAATATTATAACTATAACTAACATTTGTTTGAAAACTTTTATAGGTGCGTCAAATATTATGACAAAATCTATTTCTGGCGATTAAACTCATATGTCCAATCCAGCAGCAAGCCCAAATCAACTTTCCGATTATGAAATTTATGGAACCATGCTGCTACGAAAGAAATTGGTTTTGGTCAAGAATGTGCACATCATTGTATGAGAAAGGATAGGTATATGTTGGAATGTCGTGGTTTTAAATGCTGGTGTGATTATAAAAGAGGACATATTCCTCGATAAACTCATGTATTTTCTTTTAAATATATATGTATATATATTTATTGATAAATAATAAGAAGTTTTTATTAAAATCAGCGCCAATTTTTTATTGAAACTTTCTATTATTTACACTTTATAAAACTTTTCATTTTATCTACGCATGAATGTATTTGACATAAATTTTGTGCAATGCTATTAACCACAACAGAAAGAGATCAATTTTATAGAAACTATTAACTTTTTTCAATAACACTTTCATACTACTTTGAATGGATTAAGAGAAAGAGTACACTGAGAAAAAGTGTCTTACTATATAGGATATATTTACTATCCTATAAAAATTCTCAATGTACAGTTTCTCTTCTCTATAATTCATCTTGAAAGAACTCCGAAATCAAAACTGGTTATGCTGGAAAAAATTTCAAAGCTAATTATTTACACGAAAATTTGTTCTAGTACCATGTAAATATGGGTAATAACTCGACGGAAACTCGCTTGGTGATCAAAAATTGGCTATCAAAAACTCTTTTTTAATACTTATTAATATACACCAACAAATACGGGCGTCGACACAAAAATTTGCTAAATCACCAGATATATATATATATATATATATATATATATATATAACCATTTCAAAGTCGATTTTGTGTTCTTACATTTGATACTGTTAGTATAAAAATATTATACTAAAAATAAGACTTATAACATTGATAACGAATATGTTTTATCGGTAATGATCTCAAGTTGGATTTCATACTCTATTTCACTCTTTCTATATCAAAAATTAAATTTATAGTAATGAAAATACTAGTTTTTATCTACGCTTAACAATTAATGACTGATAATAATTACCATTACACTTATATGAATATTTGAAAACGAATATTATTATTTAAAAAAATACAGTTTTTCTAATGTCTATTAATTACTTAAAAGATGTTGATTAAACTATTACTATTGTGTAACATAGGTGAAAACAGCTATAAATATGAAACAACTAAGCATATAAATTTCACCAAAAAAAAACTTAAAATATCAACCAAAACTCACTTTTACAGCTGTTGTTGAACTTCCAAAACAGGAATGAAGATAAATGTTTTGTTTTTCACTCTTTTTGTTCTTGTTTTATCATGTAAGCCTAGTTTTCTTAGAAAATATGATATATAAAATATCAAAAACCTTTATTAAAATATTATAACTATAACTAACATTTGTTTGAAAACTTTTATAGGTGCGTCAAATATTATGACAAAATCTATTTCTGGCGATTAAACTCATATGTCCAATCCAGCAGCAAGCCCAAATCAACTTTTCGATTATGAAATTCATGGAACCATGCTTCTACGAAAGAAATTGGTTTTTGTCAAGAATGTGCACGTCATTGTATGAGAAAGGATAGGTATATGTTGGAATGTTGTGGTTTTAAATGCTAGTGTGAGTATAAAAGAAGACATATTCCTCGATAAACTGATGTATTTTTATTGATAAATAATAAGAAGTTTGTATTAAAATCAGCGCCAATTTTTTATTGAAACATTCTATTATTTACACTTTATAAAACTTTTCATTTTATCTACGCATGAATGTATTGGACATAAATTTTGTGCAATGTTATTAACCACAACAAAAAGAGATCAATTTTATAGAAACTATGAACTTTTTTCAATAACACTTTCATACTACTTTGAGTGGATTAAGAGAAAGAGTACATTCAGAAAAAGTGTCTTACTATATAGGATATATTTACTATCCTATAAAAATTCTCAATGTACAGTTCCTCTTCTCTATAATTCATCTTGAAAAAACTCTGAATTCAAAACTGGTTATGCTGGAAAAAATTTCAAAGCTAATTATTTACACAAAAATTTGTTCTAGTACCATGTTAATATGGGTAATAACTCGAAGAAAACTCATTTGCTGATAAAAAATTGGCTATCAAAAATTCTCTTTTAATACTTATTAATATGCACCAACAACTACGTGCGTCGACACAAAAATTTGCTAAATCATCAGGTATATATATATAACCATTTCAAAGTCGATTTTTTGTTCTTACATTTGATACTGTTAGTATAAAAATATACTACTAAAAATAAGACTTATAACATGGATAACTAATATGTTTTATCGATAATGATTTCACGATGGGATTTCATACTCTATTTCACTCTCTTTATATCAAAAATTAAATATATAGAAATGAAAATACTATTTTTTATCTACACTTAACAATTAATGACTAATAATAATTACCATTACACTTATACGAATATTTGAAAACGAATATTATTATTTAAAATAAAAACAGTTTTTCTAATGTCTATTAATTAATTAAAAGATGTTGATTAAACTATGACTATTGTGTAACATAGGTGAAAACAGCTATAAATATGAAACAACTAAACATATAAATTTCACAAAAAAAAAACTTAAAACATCAACCAAAACTCACTTACAGCTGTTGTTGAACTTCCAAAACTGGAATGAAGATAAATGTTTTGTTTTTCACTCTTTTTGTTCCTGTTTTATCATGTAAGCCTAGTCTTGCTAGAAAATATGGTATATTAAATATCAAAAACCTTTATTAAAATATTATAACTATAACTAACATTTGTTTGAAAACTTTTATGGGTGTGTCAAATATTATGAAAAAAATCTATTTCTAGCGATAAAACTCATATGTCCAATCCAGCAGCAAGCCCAAATCAACTTCCCGATTATGAAATTCATAGAAACCATGCTGCTACGAACGAAATTGGTTTTTTTCGAGAATGTGCACGTCATTGTATGAGAAAGGACAGGTATATGTTGGAATGTCGTGGTTTTTAAATGGTGGTGTGATTATAAAAGAGGACATATTCCTGGATTAACTGATGTATATTCTTTGAAATATATATATATATATATATATATATATATATATTTATTGAAAAATAATAAGAAGTTTGTTTTCAAATCAGTGTTAGTTTATATTGAAACTTTATATTATTTACTCTTTGTAAAAATTTATATGTAATCTACGCATGAATGAATTGGACATAAATTTTGTGCAAAGTTATTAACCCACAACAAAAAAAGATCAATTTTATAGAAACTAAGAACTTTTTTCAATAACACTTTCATACTACTTTGAGTGGATTAAGAGAAAGAGTACACTGAGAAAAAGTGTCTTACTATATAGGATATATTTACTATCCTATAAAAATTCTCAATGTACAGTTTCTCTTCTCTATAATTCATCTTGAAAGAACTCCGAAATCAAAACTGGTTATGCTGGAAAAAATTTCAAAGCTAATTATTTACACGAAAATTTGTTCTAGTACCATGTAAATATGGGTAATAACTCGACGGAAACTCGCTTGGTGATCAAAAATTGGCTATCAAAAACTCTCTTTTAATACTTATAAATATGCACCAACAAATACTGGCGTCGACACAAAAATTTGCTAAATCACAAGGTATATATATATATATAACCATTTCAGAGTCGATTTTGTTAGTATAAAAATATACTACTAAAAATAAGACTTATGACATTGATAACTAATATGTTTACTCGATAATGATCTCAAGTTGGATTTCATACTCTATTTCACTCTCTCTATATCAAAAATTAAATATATAGTAA